>NW_027458297.1:0-54437 GCF_050624435.1 Tenrec ecaudatus | reverse complement strand
CAGCTAGGGCTCCCCTAGCCTTCAGGCTAGGGCACCCCTAGGCTTTAGGCGAGGGCTCCCCTAGCGCTAAGGCTAGGGCTCCCCTAGCCGTCAGGCTAGGGCACCCCTAGGCTTTAGGCGAGGGCTCCCCTAGCGCTAAGGCTAGGGCTCCCCTAGCCGTCAGGCTAGGGCACCCCTAGGCTTTAGGCGAGGGCTCCCCTAGCGCTAAGGCTAGGGCTCCCCTAGCCGTCAGGCTAGGGCACCCCTAGGCTTTAGGCGAGGGCTCCCCTAGCGCTAAGGCTAGGGCTCCCCTAGCCGTCAGGCTAGGGCACCCTAGGCTTTAGGCGAGGCTCCCCTAGCGCTAAGGCTAGGGCTCCCCTAGCCGTCAGGCTAGGGCACCCCTAGGCTTTAGGCGAGGGCTCCCTAGCGCTAAGGCTAGGGCTCCCCTAGCCGTCAGGCTAGGGCACCCCTAGGCTTTAGGCGAGGGCTCCCCTAGCGCTAAGGCTAGGGCTCCCCTAGCCGTCAGGCTAGGGCACCCCTAGGCTTTAGGCGAGGGCTCCCCTAGGCTAAGGCTAGGGCTCCCCTAGCCTTCAGGCTAGGGCACCCCTAGGCTTTAGGCTCCCCTAGGCTAAGGCTAGGGCTCCCCTAGCCTTCAGGCTAGGGCACCCCTAGGCTTTAGGCGAGGGCTCCCCTAGCGCTAAGGCTAGGGCTCCCCTAGCCTTCAGGCTAGGGCTCCCCTAGGCTTTAGGCGAGGGCTCCCCTAGGCTAAGGCTAGGGCTCCCCTAGCCTTCAGGCTAGGGCACCCCTAGGCTTTAGGCTAGGGCTCCCCTAGGCTAAGGCTAGGGCTCCCCTAGCCTTCAGGCTAGGGCACCCCTAGGCTTTAGGCTCCCCTAGGCTAAGGCTAGGGCTCCCCTAGCCTTCAGGCTAGGGCACCCCTAGGCTTTAGGCTCCCCTAGGCTAAGGCTAGGGCTCCCCTAGCCTTCAGGCTAGGGCACCCCTAGGCTTTAGGCTCCCCTAGGCTAAGGCTAGGGCTCCCCTAGCCTTCAGGCTAGGGCACCCCTAGGCTTTAGGCTCCCCTAGGCTAAGGCTAGGGCTCCCCTAGCCTTCAGGCTAGGGCACCCCTAGGCTTTAGGCTCCCCTAGGCTAAGGCTAGGGCTCCCCTAGCCTTCAGGCTAGGGCACCCCTAGGCTTTAGGCAGGCTCCCCTAGGCTAAGGCTAGGGCTCCCCTAGCCTTCAGGCTAGGGCACCCCTAGGCTTTAGGCTCCCCTAGGCTAAGGCTAGGGCTCCCCTAGCCTTCAGGCTAGGGCACCCCTAGGCTTTAGGCTCCCCTAGGCTAAGGCTAGGGCTCCCCTAGCCTTCAGGCTAGGGCACCCCTAGGCTTTAGGCTCCCCTAGGCTAAGGCTAGGGCTCCCCTAGCCTTCAGGCTAGGGCACCCCTAGGCTTTAGGCTCCCCTAGGCTAAGGCTAGGGCTCCCCTAGCCTTCAGGCTAGGGCACCCCTAGGCTTTAGGCTCCCCTAGGCTAAGGCTAGGGCTCCCCTAGCCTTCAGGCTAGGGCACCCCTAGGCTTTAGGCTCCCCTAGGCTAAGGCTAGGGCTCCCCTAGCCTTCAGGCTAGGGCACCCCTAGGCTTTAGGCTAGGGCTCCCCTAGGCTAAGGCTAGGGCTCCCCTAGCCTTCAGGCTAGGGCACCCCTAGGCTTTAGGCTCCCCTAGGCTAAGGCTAGGGCTCCCCTAGCCTTCAGGCTAGGGCACCCCTAGGCTTTAGGCTCCCCTAGGCTAAGGCTAGGGCTCCCCTAGCCTTCAGGCTAGGGCACCCCTAGGCTTTAGGCTCCCCTAGGCTAAGGCTAGGGCTCCCCTAGCCTTCAGGCTAGGGCACCCCTAGGCTTTAGGCTCCCCTAGGCTAAGGCTAGGGCTCCCCTAGCCTTCAGGCTAGGGCACCCCTAGGCTTTAGGCTCCCCTAGGCTAAGGCTAGGGCTCCCCTAGCCTTCAGGCTAGGGCACCCCTAGGCTTTAGGCTCCCCTAGGCTAAGGCTAGGGCTCCCCTAGCCTTCAGGCTAGGGCACCCCTAGGCTTTAGGCTCCCCTAGGCTAAGGCTAGGGCTCCGCTAGCCTTCAGGCTAGGGCACCCCTAGGCTTTAGGCTCCCCTAGGCTAAGGCTAGGGCTCCCCTAGCCTTCAGGCTAGGGCACCCCTAGGCTTTAGGCTCCCCTAGGCTAAGGCTAGGGCTCCCCTAGCCTTCAGGCTAGGGCACCCCTAGGCTTTAGGCTCCCCTAGGCTAAGGCTAGGGCTCCCCTAGCCTTCAGGCTAGGGCATCCCTAGGCTTTAGGCTCCCCTAGGCTAAGGCTAGGGCTCCCCTAGCCTTCAGGCTAGGGCACCCCTAGGCTTTAGGCTAGGGCTCCCCTAGGCTAAGGCTAGGGCTCCCCTAGCCTTCAGGCTAGGGCACCCCTAGGCTTTAGGCTCCCCTAGGCTAAAGCTAGGGCTCCCCTAGCCTTCAGGCTAGGGCACCCCTAGGCTTTAGGCTAGGGCTCCCCTAGGCTAAGGCTAGGGCTCCCCTAGCCTTCAGGCTAGGGCACCCCTAGGCTTTAGGCTAGGGCTCCCCTAGGCTAAGGCTAGGGCTCCCCTAGCCTTCAGGCTAGGGCACCCCTAGGCTTTAGGCTAGGGCTCCCCTAGGCTAAGGCTAGGGCTCCCCTAGCCTTCAGGCTAGGGCACCCCTAGGCTTTAGGCTAGGGCTCCCCTAGGCTAAGGCTAGGGCTCCCCTAGCCTTCAGGCTAGGGCACCCCTAGGCTTTAGGCTAGGGCTCCCCTAGGCTAAGGCTAGGGCTCCCCTAGCCTTCAGGCTAGGGCACCCCTAGGCTTTAGGCTAGGGCTCCCCTAGGCTAAGGCTAGGGCTCCCCTAGCCTTCAGGCTAGGGCACCCCTAGGCTTTAGGCTAGGGCTCCCCTAGGCTAAGGCTAGGGCTCCCCTAGCCTTCAGGCTAGGGCACCCCTAGGCTTTAGGCTCCCCTAGGCTAAGGCTAGGGCTCCCCTAGCCTTCAGGCTAGGGCACCCCTAGGCTTTAGGCTAGGGCTCCCCTAGGCTAAGGCTAGGGCTCCCCTAGCCTTCAGGCTAGGGCACCCCTAGGCTTTAGGCTCCCCTAGGCTAAGGCTAGGGCTCCCCTAGCCTTCAGGCTAGGGCACCCCTAGGCTTTAGGCTCCCCTAGGCTAAGGCTAGGGCTCCCCTAGCCTTCAGGCTAGGGCACCACTAGGCTTTAGGCTCCCCTAGGCTAAGGCTAGGGCTCCCCTAGCCTTCAGGCTAGGGCACCCCTAGGCTTTAGGCTCTCCTAGGCTAAGGCTAGGGCTCCCCTAGCCTTCAGGCTAGGGCACCCCTAGGCTTTAGGCTCCCCTAGGCTAAGGCTAGGGCTCCCCTAGCCTTCAGGCTAGGGCACCCCTAGGCTTTAGGCTCCCCTAGGCTAAGGCTAGGGCTCCCCTAGCCTTCAGGCTAGGGCACCCCTAGGCTTTAGGCTCCCCTAGGCTAAGGCTAGGGCTCCCCTAGCCTTCAGGCTAGGGCACCCCTAGGCTTTAGGCTCCCCTAGGCTAAGGCTAGGGCTCCCCTAGCCTTCAGGCTAGGGCACCCCTAGGCTTTAGGCTCCCCTAGGCTAAGGCTAGGGCTCCCCTAGCCTTCAGGCTAGGGCACCCCTAGGCTTCAGGCTCGGGCTCCCCTAGGCTAAGGCTAGGGCTCCCCTAGCCTTCAGGCTAGGGCACCCCTAGGATTCAGGCTCGGGCACCCCTAGGCTAAGGCTAGGGCTCCCCTAGCCTTCAGGCTAGGGCACCCCTAGGCTTCAGGCTCGGGCACCCCTAGGCTTTAGGCTAGGGCTCCCCTAGCGCTAAGGCTAGGGCTCCCCTAGCCTTCAGGCTCGGGCACCCCTAGGCTTTAGGCTAGGGCTCCCCTAGCGCTAAGGCTAGGGCTCCCCTAGCCTTCAGGCTCGGGCACCCCTAGGCTTTAGGCTAGGGCTCCCCTAGCGCTAAGGCTAGGGCTCCCCTAGCCTTCAGGCTCGGGCACCCCTAGGCTTTAGGCTAGGGCTCCCCTAGCGCTAAGGCTAGGGCTCCCCTAGCCGTCAGGCTCGGGCACCCCTAGGCTTTAGGCTAGGGCTCCCCTAGCGCTAAGGCTAGGGCTCCCCTAGCCTTCAGGCTCGGGCACCCCTAGGCTTTAGGCTAGGGCTCCCCTAGCGCTAAGGCTAGGGCTCCCCTAGCCTTCAGGCTAGGGCACCCCTAGGCTTTAGGCTAGGGCTCCCCTAGGCTAAGGCTAGGGCTCCCCTAGCCTTCAGGCTAGGGCACCCCTAGGCTTTAGGCTAGGGCTCCCCTAGGCTAAGGCTAGGGCTCCCCTAGCCTTCAGGCTAGGGCACCCCTAGGCTTTAGTCTAGGGCTCCCCTAGGCTAAGGCTAGGGCTCCCCTAGCCTTCAGGCTAGGGCACCCCTAGGCTTTAGGCTAGGGCTCCCCTAGGCTAAGGCTAGGGCTCCCCTAGCCTTCAGGCTAGGGCACCCCTAGGCTTTAGGCTCCCCTAGGCTAAGGCTAGGGCTCCCCTAGCCTTCAGGCTAGGGCACCCCTAGGCTTTAGGCTCCCCTAGGCTAAGGCTAGGGCTCCCTTAGCCTTCAGGCTAGGGCACCCCTAGGCTTTAGGCTAGGGCTCCCCTAGGCTAAGGCTAGGGCTCCCCTAGCCTTCAGGCTAGGGCACCCCTAGGCTTTAGGCTCCCCTAGGCTAAGGCTAGGGCTCCCCTAGCCTTCAGGCTAGGGCACCCCTAGGCTTCAGGCTCGGGCACCCCTAGGCTAAGGCTAGGGCTCCCCTAGCCTTCAGGCTAGGGCACCCCTAGGCTTCAGGCTCGGGCACCCCTAGGCTTTAGGCTAGGGCTCCCCTAGCGCTAAGGCTAGGGCTCCCCTAGCCTTCAGGCTCGGGCACCCCTAGGCTTTAGGCTAGGGCTCCCCTAGCGCTAAGGCTAGGGCTCCCCTAGCCTTCAGGCTCGGGCACCCCTAGGCTTTAGGCTAGGGCTCCCCTAGCGCTAAGGCTAGGGCTCCCCTAGCCTTCAGGCTCGGGCACCCCTAGGCTTTAGGCTAGGGCTCCCCTAGCGCTAAGGCTAGGGCTCCCCTAGCCTTCAGGCTCGGGCACCCCTAGGCTTTAGGCTAGGGCTCCCCTAGCGCTAAGGCTAGGGCTCCCCTAGCCTTCAGGCTCGGGCACCCCTAGGCTTTAGGCTAGGGCTCCCCTAGCGCTAAGGCTAGGGCTCCCCTAGCCTTCAGGCTCGGGCACCCCTAGGCTTTAGGCTAGGGCTCCCCTAGCGCTAAGGCTAGGGCTCCCCTAGCCTTCAGGCTCGGGCACCCCTAGGCTTTAGGCTAGGGCTCCCCTAGCGCTAAGGCTAGGGCTCCCCTAGCCTTCAGGCTCGGGCACCCCTAGGCTTTAGGCTAGGGCTCCCCTAGCGCTAAGGCTAGGGCTCCCCTAGCCTTCAGGCTCGGGCACCCCTAGGCTTTAGGCTAGGGCTCCCCTAGCGCTAAGGCTAGGGCTCCCCTAGCCTTCAGGCTCGGGCACCCCTAGGCTTTAGGCTAGGGCTCCCCTAGCGCTAAGGCTAGGGCTCCCCTAGCCTTCAGGCTCGGGCACCCCTAGGCTTTAGGCTAGGGCTCCCCTAGCGCTAAGGCTAGGGCTCCCCTAGCCTTCAGGCTCGGGCACCCCTAGGCTTTAGGCTAGGGCTCCCCTAGCGCTAAGGCTAGGGCTCCCCTAGCCTTCAGGCTCGGGCACCCCTAGGCTTTAGGCTAGGGCTCCCCTAGCGCTAAGGCTAGGGCTCCCCTAGCCTTCAGGCTCGGGCACCCCTAGGCTTTAGGCTAGGGCTCCCCTAGCGCTAAGGCTAGGGCTCCCCTAGCCTTCAGGCTCGGGCACCCCTAGGCTTTAGGCTAGGGCTCCCCTAGCGCTAAGGCTAGGGCTCCCCTAGCCTTCAGGCTCGGGCACCCCTAGGCTTTAGGCTAGGGCTCCCCTAGCGCTAAGGCTAGGGCTCCCCTAGCCTTCAGGCTCGGGCACCCCTAGGCTTTAGGCTAGGGCTCCCCTAGCGCTAAGGCTAGGGCTCCCCTAGCCTTCAGGCTCGGGCACCCCTAGGCTTTAGGCTAGGGCTCCCCTAGCGCTAAGGCTAGGGCTCCCCTAGCCTTCAGGCTCGGGCACCCCTAGGCTTTAGGCTAGGGCTCCCCTAGCGCTAAGGCTAGGGCTCCCCTAGCCTTCAGGCTCGGGCACCCCTAGGCTTTAGGCTAGGGCTCCCCTAGCGCTAAGGCTAGGGCTCCCCTAGCCTTCAGGCTCGGGCACCCCTAGGCTTTAGGCTAGGGCTCCCCTAGCGCTAAGGCTAGGGCTCCCCTAGCCTTCAGGCTCGGGCACCCCTAGGCTTTAGGCTAGGGCTCCCCTAGCGCTAAGGCTAGGGCTCCCCTAGCCTTCAGGCTCGGGCACCCCTAGGCTTTAGGCTAGGGCTCCCCTAGCGCTAAGGCTAGGGCTCCCCTAGCCTTCAGGCTCGGGCACCCCTAGGCTTTAGGCTAGGGCTCCCCTAGCGCTAAGGCTAGGGCTCCCCTAGCCTTCAGGCTCGGGCACCCCTAGGCTTTAGGCTAGGGCTCCCCTAGCGCTAAGGCTAGGGCTCCCCTAGCCTTCAGGCTCGGGCACCCCTAGGCTTTAGGCTAGGGCTCCCCTAGCGCTAAGGCTAGGGCTCCCCTAGCCTTCAGGCTCGGGCACCCCTAGGCTTTAGGCTAGGGCTCCCCTAGCGCTAAGGCTAGGGCTCCCCTAGCCTTCAGGCTCGGGCACCCCTAGGCTTTAGGCTAGGGCTCCCCTAGCGCTAAGGCTAGGGCTCCCCTAGCCTTCAGGCTCGGGCACCCCTAGGCTTTAGGCTAGGGCTCCCCTAGCGCTAAGGCTAGGGCTCCCCTAGCCTTCAGGCTCGGGCACCCCTAGGCTTTAGGCTAGGGCTCCCCTAGCGCTAAGGCTAGGGCTCCCCTAGCCTTCAGGCTCGGGCACCCCTAGGCTTTAGGCTAGGGCTCCCCTAGCGCTAAGGCTAGGGCTCCCCTAGCCTTCAGGCTCGGGCACCCCTAGGCTTTAGGCTAGGGCTCCCCTAGCGCTAAGGCTAGGGCTCCCCTAGCCTTCAGGCTCGGGCACCCCTAGGCTTTAGGCTAGGGCTCCCCTAGCGCTAAGGCTAGGGCTCCCCTAGCCTTCAGGCTCGGGCACCCCTAGGCTTTAGGCTAGGGCTCCCCTAGCGCTAAGGCTAGGGCTCCCCTAGCCTTCAGGCTCGGGCACCCCTAGGCTTTAGGCTAGGGCTCCCCTAGCGCTAAGGCTAGGGCTCCCCTAGCCTTCAGGCTCGGGCACCCCTAGGCTTTAGGCTAGGGCTCCCCTAGCGCTAAGGCTAGGGCTCCCCTAGCCTTCAGGCTCGGGCACCCCTAGGCTTTAGGCTAGGGCTCCCCTAGCGCTAAGGCTAGGGCTCCCCTAGCCTTCAGGCTCGGGCACCCCTAGGCTTTAGGCTAGGGCTCCCCTAGCGCTAAGGCTAGGGCTCCCCTAGCCTTCAGGCTCGGGCACCCCTAGGCTTTAGGCTAGGGCTCCCCTAGCGCTAAGGCTAGGGCTCCCCTAGCCTTCAGGCTCGGGCACCCCTAGGCTTTAGGCTAGGGCTCCCCTAGCGCTAAGGCTAGGGCTCCCCTAGCCTTCAGGCTCGGGCACCCCTAGGCTTTAGGCTAGGGCTCCCCTAGCGCTAAGGCTAGGGCTCCCCTAGCCTTCAGGCTCGGGCACCCCTAGGCTTTAGGCTAGGGCTCCCCTAGCGCTAAGGCTAGGGCTCCCCTAGCCTTCAGGCTCGGGCACCCCTAGGCTTTAGGCTAGGGCTCCCCTAGCGCTAAGGCTAGGGCTCCCCTAGCCTTCAGGCTCGGGCACCCCTAGGCTTTAGGCTAGGGCTCCCCTAGCGCTAAGGCTAGGGCTCCCCTAGCCTTCAGGCTCGGGCACCCCTAGGCTTTAGGCTAGGGCTCCCCTAGCGCTAAGGCTAGGGCTCCCCTAGCCTTCAGGCTCGGGCACCCCTAGGCTTTAGGCTAGGGCTCCCCTAGCGCTAAGGCTAGGGCTCCCCTAGCCTTCAGGCTCGGGCACCCCTAGGCTTTAGGCTAGGGCTCCCCTAGCGCTAAGGCTAGGGCTCCCCTAGCCTTCAGGCTCGGGCACCCCTAGGCTTTAGGCTAGGGCTCCCCTAGCGCTAAGGCTAGGGCTCCCCTAGCCTTCAGGCTCGGGCACCCCTAGGCTTTAGGCTAGGGCTCCCCTAGCGCTAAGGCTAGGGCTCCCCTAGCCTTCAGGCTCGGGCACCCCTAGGCTTTAGGCTAGGGCTCCCCTAGCGCTAAGGCTAGGGCTCCCCTAGCCTTCAGGCTCGGGCACCCCTAGGCTTTAGGCTAGGGCTCCCCTAGCGCTAAGGCTAGGGCTCCCCTAGCCTTCAGGCTCGGGCACCCCTAGGCTTTAGGCTAGGGCTCCCCTAGCGCTAAGGCTAGGGCTCCCCTAGCCTTCAGGCTCGGGCACCCCTAGGCTTTAGGCTAGGGCTCCCCTAGCGCTAAGGCTAGGGCTCCCCCAGCCTTCAGGCTCGGGCACCCCTAGGCTTTAGGCTAGGGCTCCCCTAGCGCTAAGGCTAGGGCTCCCCCAGCCTTCAGGCTCGGGCACCCCTAGGCTTTAGGCTAGGGCTCCCCTAGCGCTAAGGCTAGGGCTCCCCCAGCCTTCAGGCTCGGGCACCCCTAGGCTTTAGGCTAGGGCTCCCCTAGCGCTAAGGCTAGGGCTCCCCCAGCCTTCAGGCTCGGGCACCCCTAGGCTTTAGGCTAGGGCTCCCCTAGCGCTAAGGCTAGGGCTCCCCCAGCCTTCAGGCTCGGGCACCCCTAGGCTTTAGGCTAGGGCTCCCCTAGCGCTAAGGCTAGGGCTCCCCCAGCCTTCAGGCTCGGGCACCCCTAGGCTTTAGGCTAGGGCTCCCCTAGCGCTAAGGCTAGGGCTCCCCCAGCCTTCAGGCTCGGGCACCCCTAGGCTTTAGGCTAGGGCTCCCCTAGCGCTAAGGCTAGGGCTCCCCCAGCCTTCAGGCTCGGGCACCCCTAGGCTTTAGGCTAGGGCTCCCCTAGCGCTAAGGCTAGGGCTCCCCCAGCCTTCAGGCTCGGGCACCCCTAGGCTTTAGGCTAGGGCTCCCCTAGCGCTAAGGCTAGGGCTCCCCCAGCCTTCAGGCTAGGGCACCCCTAGGCTTTAGGCTAGGGCTCCCCTAGCGCTAAGGCTAGGGCTCCCCCAGCCTTCAGGCTAGGGCACCCCTAGGGTTAGGCTCCCCTCGGGTAAGGCTAGGGCTCCCCTAGCCTTCAGGCTAGGGCACCCCTAGGCTTTAGGCTAGGGCTCCCCTAGGCTAAGGCTAGGGCTCCCCTAGCCTTCAGGCTAGGGCACCCCTAGGCTTTAGGCTCCCCTAGGCTAAGGCTAGGGCTACCCTAGCCTTCAGGCTAGGGCACCCCTAGGCTTTAGGCTCCCCTAGGCTAAGGCTAGGGCTCCCCTAGCCTTCAGGCTAGGGCACCCCTAGGCTTTAGGCTAGGGCTCCCCTAGGCTAAGGCTAGGGCTCCCCTAGCCTTCAGGCTAGGGCACCCCTAGGCTTTAGGCTCCCCTAGGCTAAGGCTAGGGCTCCCCTAGCCTTCAGGCTAGGGCACCCCTAGGCTTTAGGCTAGGGCTCCCCTAGGCTAAGGCTAGGGCTCCCCTAGCCTACAGGCTAGGGCACCCCTAGGCTTTAGGCTCCCCTAGGCTAAGGCTAGGGCTCCCCTAGCCTTCAGGCTAGGGCACCCCTAGGCTTTAGGCTAGGGCTCCCCTAGGCTAAGGCTAGGGCTCCCCTAGCCTTCAGGCTAGGGCACCCCTAGGCTTTAGGCTCCCCTAGGCTAAGGCTAGGGCTCCCCTAGCCTTCAGGCTAGGGCACCCCTAGGCTTTAGACTAGGGCTCCCCTAGGCTAAGGCTAGGGCTCCCCTAGCCTTCAGGCTAGGGCACCCCTAGGCTTTAGGCTCCCCTAGGCTAAGGCTAGGGCTCCCCTAGCCTTCAGGCTAGGGCACCCCTAGGATTTAGGCTAGGGCTCCCCTAGGCTAAGGCTAGGGCTCCCCTAGCCTTCAGGCTAGGGCACCCCTAGGCTTTAGGCTCCCCTAGGCTAAGGCTAGGGCTCCCCTAGCCTTCAGGCTAGGGCACCCCTAGGCTTTAGGCTAGGGCTCCCCTAGGCTAAGGCTAGGGCTCCCCTAGCCTTCAGGCTAGGGCACCCCTAGGCTTTAGGCTCCCCTAGGCTAAGGCTAGGGCTCCCCTAGCCTTCAGGCTAGGGCACCCCTAGGCTTTAGGCTAGGGCTCCCCTAGGCTAAGGCTAGGGCTCCCCTAGCCTTCAGGCTAGGGCACCCCTAGGCTTTAGGCTCCCCTAGGCTAAGGCTAGGGCTCCCCTAGCCTTCAGGCTAGGGCACCCCTAGGCTTTAGGCTAGGGCTCCCCTAGGCTAAGGCTAGGGCTCCCCTAGCCTTCAGGCTAGGGCACCCCTAGGCTTTAGGCTCCCCTAGGCTAAGGCTAGGGCTCCCCTAGCCTTCAGGCTAGGGCACCCCTAGGCTTTAGGCTAGGGCTCCCCTAGGCTAAGGCTAGGGCTCCCCTAGCCTCAGGCTAGGGCACCCCTAGGCTTTAGGCTCCCCTAGGCTAAGGCTAGGGCTCCCCTAGCCTTCAGGCTAGGGCACCCCTAGGCTCTAGGCTAGGGCTCCCCTAGGCTAAGGCTAGGGCTCCCCTAGCCTTCAGGCTAGGGCACCCCTAGGCTTTAGGCTCCCCTAGGCTAAGGCTAAGGCTCCCCTAGCCTTCAGGCTAGGGCACCCCTAGGCTTTAGGCTAGGGCTCCCCTAGGCTAAGGCTAGGGCTCCCCTAGCCTTCAGGCTAGGGCACCCCTAGGCTTTAGGCTCCCCTAGGCTAAGGCTAGGGCTCCCCTAGCCTTCAGGCTAGGGCACCCCTAGGCTTTAGGCTCCCCTAGGCTAAGGCTAGGGCTCCCCTAGCCTTCAGGCTAGGGCACCCCTAGGCTTTAGTCTAGGGCTCCCCTAGGCTAAGGCTAGGGCTCCCCTAGCCTTCAGGCTAGGGCACCCCTAGGCTTTAGGCTCCCCTAGGCTAAGGCTAGGGCTCCCCTAGCCTTCAGGCTAGGGCACCCCTAGGCTTTAGGCTCCCCTAGGCTAAGGCTAGGGCTCCCCTAGCCTTCAGGCTAGGGCACCCCTAGGCTTTAGGCTCCCCTAGGCTAAGGCTAGGGCTCCCCTAGCCTTCAGGCTAGGGCACCCCTAGGCTTTAGGCTAGGGCTCCCCTAGGCTAAGGCTAGGGCTCCCCTAGCCTTCAGGCTAGGGCACCCCTAGGCTTTAGGCTAGGGCTCCCCTAGGCTAAGGCTAGGGCTCCCCTAGCCTTCAGGCTAGGGCACCCCTAGGCTTTAGGCTAGGGCTCCCCTAGGCTAAGGCTAGGGCTCCCCTAGCCTTCAGGCTAGGGCACCCCTAGGCTTTAGGCTAGGGCTCCCCTATGCTAAGGCTAGGGCTCCCCTAGCCTTCAGGCTAGGGCACCCCTAGGCTTTAGGCTAGGGCTCCCCTAGGCTAAGGCTAGGGCTCCCCTAGCCTTCAGGCTAGGGCACCCCTAGGCTTTAGGCTAGGGCTCCCCTAGGCTAAGGCTAGGGCTCCCCTAGCCTTCAGGCTAGGGCACCCCTAGGCTTTAGGCTAGGGCTCCCCTAGGCTAAGGCTAGGGCTCCCCTAGCCTTCAGGCTAGGGCACCCCTAGGCTTTAGGCTAGGGCTCCCCTAGGCTAAGGCTAGGGCTCCCCTAGCCTTCAGGCTAGGGCACCCCTAGGCTTTAGGCTCCCCTAGGCTAAGGCTAGGGCTCCCCTAGCCTTCAGGCTAGGGCACCCCTAGGCTTTAGGCTCCCCTAGGCTAAGGCTAGGGCTCCCCTAGCCTTCAGGCTAGGGCACCCCTAGGCTTTAGGCTCCCCTAGGCTAAGGCTAGGGCTCCCCTAGCCTTCAGGCTAGGGCACCCCTAGGCTTTAGGCTCCCCTAGGCTAAGGCTAGGGCTCCCCTAGCCTTCAGGCTAGGGCACCCCTAGGCTTTAGGCTCCCCTAGGCTAAGGGTAGGGCTCCCCTAGCCTTCAGGCTAGGGCACCCCTAGGCTTTAGGCTCCCCTAGGCTAAGGCTAGGGCTCCCCTAGCCTTCAGGCTAGGGCACCCCTAGGCTTTAGGCTCCCCTAGGCTAAGGCTAGGGCTCCCCTAGCCTTCAGGCTAGGGCACCCCTAGGCTTTAGGCTCCCCTAGGCTAAGGCTAGGGCTCCCCTAGCCTTCAGGCTAGGGCACCCCTAGGCTTTAGGCTCCCCTAGGCTAAGGCTAGGGCTCCCCTAGCCTTCAGGCTAGGGCACCCCTAGGCTTTAGGCTCCCCTAGGCTAAGGCTAGGGCTCCCCTAGCCTTCAGGCTAGGGCACCCCTAGGCTTTAGGCTCCCCTAGGCTAAGGCTAGGGCTCCCCTAGCCTTCAGGCTAGGGCACCCCTAGGCTTTAGGCTCCCCTAGGCTAAGGCTAGGGCTCCCCTAGCCTTCAGGCTAGGGCACCCCTAGGCTTTAGGCTCCCCTAGGCTAAGGCTAGGGCTCCCCTAGCCTTCAGGCTAGGGCACCCCTAGGCTTTAGGCTCCCCTAGGCTAAGGCTAGGGCTCCCCTAGCCTTCAGGCTAGGGCACCCCTAGGCTTTAGGCTCCCCTAGGCTAAGGCTAGGGCTCCCCTAGCCTTCAGGCTAGGGCACCCCTAGGCTTTAGGCTCCCCTAGGCTAAGGCTAGGGCTCCCCTAGCCTTCAGGCTAGGGCACCCCTAGGCTTTAGGCTCCCCTAGGCTAAGGCTAGGGCTCCCCTAGCCTTCAGGCATGGGCACCCCTAGGCTTTAGGCTCCCCTAGGCTAAGGCTAGGGCTCCCCTAGCCTTCAGGCTAGGGCACCCCTAGGCTTTAGGCTCCCCTAGGCTAAGGCTAGGGCTCCCCTAGCCTTCAGGCTAGGGCACCCCTAGGCTTTAGGCTCCCCTAGGCTAAGGCTAGGGCTCCCCTAGCCTTCAGGCTAGGGCACCCCTAGGCTTTAGGCTCCCCTAGGCTAAGGCTAGGGCTCCCCTAGCCTTCAGGCTAGGGCACCCCTAGGCTTTAGGCTCCCCTAGGCTAAGGCTAGGGCTCCCCTAGCCTTCAGGCTAGGGCACCCCTAGGCTTTAGGCTCCCCTAGGCTAAGGCTAGGGCTCCCCTAGCCTTCAGGCTAGGGCACCCCTAGGCTTTAGGCTCCCCTAGGCTAAGGCTAGGGCTCCCCTAGCCTTCAGGCTCCCCTAGGCTAAGGCTAGGGCACCCCTAGGCTTTAGGCTCCCCTAGGCTAAGGCTAGGGCACCCCTAGGCTTTAGGCTCCCCTAGGCTAAGGCTAGGGCTCCCCTAGCCTTCAGGCTAGGGCACCCCTAGGCTTTAGGCTCCCCTAGGCTAAGGCTAGGGCTCCCCTAGCCTTCAGGCTAGGGCACCCCTAGGCTTTAGGCTCCCCTAGGCTAAGGCTAGGGCACCCCTAGGCTTAAGGCTCCCCTAGGCTAAGGCTAGGGCTCCCCTAGCCTTCAGGCTAGGGCACCCCTAGGCTTTAGGCTCCCCTAGGCTAAGGCTAGGGCTCCCCTAGCCTTCAGGCTAGGGCACCCCTAGGCTTTAGGCTCCCCTAGGCTAAGGCTAGGGCTCCCCTAGCCTTCAGGCTCCCCTAGGCTAAGGCTAGGGCTCACCTAGCCTTTAGGCTCCCCTAAGCTAAGGCTAGGGCTCCCCTAGCCTTTAGGCTCCCCTAGGCTAAGGCTAGGGCTCCCCTAGCCTTTAGGCTCCCCTAGGCTAAGGCTAGGGCTCCCCCTAGCCTTCAGGCTAGGGCACCCCTAGGCTTTAGGCTCCCCTAGGCTAAGGCTAGGGCTCCCCTAGCCTTCAGGCTAGGGCACCCCTAGGCTTTAGGCTCCCCTAGGCTAAGGCTAGGGCTCCCCCTAGCCTTCAGGCTAGGGCACCCCTAGGCTTTAGGCTCCCCTA
The DNA here is from genome assembly GCF_050624435.1 of Tenrec ecaudatus. Lineage (NCBI taxonomy): Eukaryota > Metazoa > Chordata > Mammalia > Afrosoricida > Tenrecidae > Tenrec > Tenrec ecaudatus. The sequence continues at coordinate 40,451 of NW_027458297.1, read as the reverse complement.
GGCTAAGGCTAGGGCTCCCCTAGCCTTCAGGCTAGGCCACCCCTAGGCTTTAGGCTCCCCTAGGCTAAGGCTAGGGCTCCCCTAGCCTTCAGGCTAGGGCACCCCTAGGCTTTAGGCTCCCCTAGGCTAAGGCTAGGGCTCCCCTAGCCTTCAGGCTAGGGCACCCCTAGGCTTTAGGCTCCCCTAGGCTAAGGCTAGGGCTCCCCTAGCCTTCAGGCTAGGGCACCCCTAGGCTTTAGGCTCCCCTAGGCTAAGGCTAGGGCTCCCCTAGCCTTCAGGCTAGGGCACCCCTAGGCTTTAGGCTCCCCTAGGCTAAGGCTAGGGCTCCCCTAGCCTTCAGGCTAGGGCACCCCTAGGCTTTAGGCTCCCCTAGGCTAAGGCTAGGGCTCCCCTAGCCTTCAGGCTAGGGCACCCCTAGGCTTTAGGCTCCCCTAGGCTAAGGCTAGGGCTCCCCTAGCCTTCAGGCTAGGGCACCCCTAGGCTTTAGGCTCCCCTAGGCTAAGGCTAGGGCTCCCCTAGCCTTCAGGCTAGGGCACCCCTAGGCTTTAGGCTCCCTAGGCTAAGGCTAGGGCTCCCCCTAGCCTTCAGGCTAGGGCACCCCTAGGCTTTAGGCTCCCCTAGGCTAAGGCTAGGGCTCCCCTAGCCTTCAGGCTAGGGCACCCCTAGGCTTTAGGCTCCCCTAGGCTAAGGCTAGGGCTCCCCTAGCCTTCAGGCTAGGGCACCCCTAGGCTTTAGGCTCCCCTAGGCTAAGGCTAGGGCTCCCCTAGCCTTCAGGCTAGGGCACCCCTAGGCTTTAGGCTCCCCTAGGCTAAGGCTAGGGCTCCCCCTAGCCTTCAGGCTAGGGCACCCCTAGGCTTTAGGCTCCCTAGGCTAAGGCTAGGGCTCCCCTAGCCTTCAGGCTAGGGCACCCCTAGGCTTTAGGCTCCCCTAGGCTAAGGCTAGGGCTCCCCCTAGCCTTCAGGCTAGGGCACCCCTAGGCTTTAGGCTCCCCTAGGCTAAGGCTAGGGCTCCCCTAGCCTTCAGGCTAGGGCACCCCTAGGCTTTAGGCTCCCCTAGGCTAAGGCTAGGGCTCCCCCTAGCCTTCAGGCTAGGGCACCCCTAGGCTTTAGGCTCCCCTAGGCTAAGGCTAGGGCTCCCCTAGCCTTCAGGCTAGGGCACCCCTAGGCTTTAGGCTCCCCTAGGCTAAGGCTAGGGCTCCCCCTAGCCTTCAGGCTAGGGCACCCCTAGGCTTTAGGCTCCCCTAGGCTAAGGCTAGGGCTCCCCCTAGCCTTCAGGCTAGGGCACCCCTAGGCTTTAGGCTCCCCTAGGCTAAGGCTAGGGCTCCCCCTAGCCTTCAGGCTAGGGCACCCGTAGGCTTTAGGCTCCCCTAGGCTAAGGCTAGGGCTCCCCTAGCCTTCAGGCTAGGGCACCCCTAGGCTTTAGGCTCCCCTAGGCTAAGGCTAGGGCTCCCCCTAGCCTTCAGGCTAGGGCACCCCTAGGCTTTAGGCTCCCCTAGGCTAAGGCTAGGGCTCCCCTAGCCTTCAGGCTAGGGCACCCCTAGGCTTTAGGCTCCCCTAGGCTAAGGCTAGGGCTCCCCCTAGCCTTCAGGCTAGGGCACCCCTAGGCTTTAGGCTCCCCTAGGCTAAGGCTAGGGCTCCCCTAGCCTTCAGGCTAGGGCACCCCTAGGCTTTAGGCTCCCCTAGGCTAAGGCTAGGGCTCCCCCTAGCCTTCAGGCTAGGGCACCCCTAGGCTTTAGGCTCCCGTAGGCTAAGGCTAGGGCTCCCCTAGCCTTCAGGCTAGGGCACCCCTAGGCTTTAGGCTCCCCTAGGCTAAGGGTAGGGCTCCCCCTAGCCTTCAGGCTAGGGCACCCCTAGGCTTTAGGCTCCCCTAGGCTAAGGCTAGGGCTCCCCTAGCCTTCAGGCTAGGGCACCCCTAGGCTTTAGGCTCCCCTAGGCTAAGGCTAGGGCTCCCCCTAGCCTTCAGGCTAGGGCACCCCTAGGCTTTAGGCTCCCCTAGGCTAAGGCTAGGGCTCCCCTAGCCTTCAGGCTAGGGCACCCCTAGGCTTTAGGCTCCCCTAGGCTAAGGCTAGGGCTCCCCCTAGCCTTCAGGCTAGGGCACCCCTAGGCTTTAGGCTCCCCTAGGCTAAGGCTAGGGCTCCCCTAGCCTTCAGGCTAGGGCACCCCTAGGCTTTAGGCTCCCCTAGGCTAAGGCTAGGGCTCCCCCTAGCCTTCAGGCTAGGGCACCCCTAGGCTTTAGGCTCCCCTAGGCTAAGGCTAGGGCTCCCCTAGCCTTCAGGCTAGGGCACCCCTAGGCTTTAGGCTCCCCTAGGCTAAGGCTAGGGCTCCCCCTAGCCTTCAGGCTAGGGCACCCCTAGGCTTTAGGCTCCCCTAGGCTAAGGCTAGGGCTCCCCTAGCCTTCAGGCTAGGGCACCCCTAGGCTTTAGGCTCCCCTAGGCTAAGGCTAGGGCTCCCCCTAGCCTTCAGGCTAGGGCACCCCTAGGCATTAGGCTCCCCTAGGCTAAGGCAAGGGCTCCCCTAGCCTTCAGGCTAGGGCACCCCTAGGCTTTAGGCTCCCCTAGGCTAAGGCTAGGGCTCCCCCTAGCCTTCAGGCTAGGGCACCCCTAGGCTTTAGGCTCCCCTAGGCTAAGGCTAGGGCTCCCCTAGCCTTCAGGCTAGGGCACCCCTAGGCTTTAGGCTCCCCTAGGCTAAGGCTAGGGCTCCCCCTAGCCTTCAGGCTAGGGCACCCCTAGGCTTTAGGCTCCCCTAGGCTAAGGCTAGGGCTCCCCTAGCCTTCAGGCTAGGGCACCCCTAGGCTTTAGGCTCCCCTAGGCTAAGGCTAGGGCTACCCCTAGCCTTCAGGCTAGGGCACCCCTAGGTTTTAGGCTCCCCTAGGCTAAGGCTAGGGCTCCCCTAGCCTTCAGGCTAGGGCACCCCTAGGCTTTAGGCTCCCCTAGGCTAAGGCTAGGGCTACCCCTAGCCTTCAGGCTAGGGCACCCCTAGGCTTTAGGCTCCCCTAGGCTAAGGCTAGGGCTCCCCTAGCCTTCAGGCTAGGGCACCCCTAGGCTTTAGGCTCTCCTAGGCTAAGGCTAGGGCTACCCCTAGCCTTCAGGCTAGGGCACCCCTAGGCTTTAGGCTCCCCTAGGCTAAGGCTAGGGCTCCCCTAGCCTTCAGGCTAGGGCACCCCTAGGCTTTAGGCTCCCCTAGGCTAAGGCTAGGGCTACCCCTAGCCTTCAGGCTAGGGCACCCCTAGGCTTTAGGCTCCCCTAGGCTAAGGCTAGGGCTCCCCTAGCCTTCAGGCTAGGGCAACCCTAGGCTTTAGGCTCCCCTAGGCTAAGGCTAGGGCTACCCCTAGCCTTCAGGCTAGGGCACCCCTAGGCTTTAGGCTCCCCTAGGCTAAGGTTAGGGCTCCCCTAGCCTTCAGGCTAGGGCACCCCTAGGCTTTAGGCTCCCCTAGGCTAAGGCTAGGGCTCCCCTAGCCTTCAGGCTAGGGCACCCCTAGGCTTTAGGCTCCCCTAGGCTAAGGCTAGGGCTACCCCTAGCCTTCAGGCTAGGGCACCCCTAGGCTTTAGGCTCCCCTAGGCTAAGGCTAGGGCTCCCCTAGCCTTCAGGCTAGGGCACCCCTAGGCTTTAGGCTCCCCTAGGCTAAGGCTAGGGCTACCCCTAGCCTTCAGGCTAGGGCACCCCTAGGCTTTAGGCTCCCCTAGGCTAAGGCTAGGGCTCCCCTAGCCTTCAGGCTAGGGCACCCCTAGGCTTTAGGCTCCCCTAGGCTAAGGCTAGGGCTACCCCTAGCCTTCAGGCTAGGGCACCCCTAGGCTTTAGGCTCCCCTAGGCTAAGGCTAGGGCTCCCCTAGCCTTCAGGCTAGGGCACCCCTAGGCTTTAGGCTCCCCTAGGCTAAGGCTAGGGCTCCCCCTAGCCTTCAGGCTCAGGCACCCCTAGGCTTTAGGCTCCCCTAGGCTAAGGCTAGGGCTCCCCTAGCCTTCAGGCTAGGGCACCCCTAGGCTTTAGGCTCCCCTAGGCTAAGGCTAGGGCTCCCCCTAGCCTTCAGGCTAGGGCACCCCTAGGCTTTAGGCTCCCCTAGGCTAAGGCTAGGGCTCCCCTAGCCTTCAGGCTAGGGCACCCCTAGGCTTTAGGCTCCCCTAGGCTAAGGCTAGGGCTCCCCCTAGCCTTCAGGCTAGGGCACCCCTAGGCTTTAGGCTCCCCTAGGCTAAGGCTAGGGCTCCCCTAGCCTTCAGGCTAGGGCACCCCTAGGCTTTAGGCTCCCCTAGGCTAAGGCTAGGGCTCCCCCTAGCCTTCAGGCTAGGGCACCCCTAGGCTTTAGGCTCCCCTAGGCTAAGGCTAGGGCTCCCCTAGCCTTCAGGCTAGGGCACCCCTAGGCTTTAGGCTCCCCTAGGCTAAGGCTAGGGCTCCCCCTAGCCTTCAGGCTAGGGCACCCCTAGGCTTTAGGCTCCCCTAGGCTAAGGCTAGGGCTCCCCTAGCCTTCAGGCTAGGGCACCCCTAGGCTTTAGGCTCCCCTAGGCTAAGGCTAGGGCTCCCCCTAGCCTTCAGGCTAGGGCACCCCTAGGCTTTAGGCTCCCCTAGGCTAAGGCTAGGGCTCCCCTAGCCTTCAGGCTAGGGCACCCCTAGGCTTTAGGCTCCCCTAGGCTAAGGCTAGGGCTCCCCCTAGCCTTCAGGCTAGGGCACCCCTAGGCTTTAGGCTCCCCTAGGCTAAGGCTAGGGCTCCCCTAGCCTTCAGGCTAGGGCACCCCTACGCTTTAGGCTCCCCTAGGCTAAGGCTAGGGCTCCCCCTAGCCTTCAGGCTAGGGCACCCCTAGGCTTTAGGATCCCCTAGGCTAAGGCTAGGGCTCCCCTAGCCTTCAGGCTAGGGCACCCCTAGGCTTTAGGCTCCCCTAGGCTAAGGCTAGGGCTCCCCCTAGCCTTCAGGCTAGGGCACCCCTAGGCTTTAGGCTCCCCTAGGCTAAGGCTAGGGCTCCCCTAGCCTTCAGGCTAGGGCACCCCTAGGCTTTAGGCTCCCCTAGGCTAAGGCTAGGGCTCCCCCTAGCCTTCAGGCTAGGGCACCCCTAGGCTTTAGGCTCCCCTAGGCTAAGGCTAGGGCTCCCCTAGCCTTCAGGCTAGGGCACCCCTAGGCTTTAGGCTCCCCTAGGCCAAGGCTAGGGCTCCCCCTAGCCTTCAGGCTAGGGCACCCCTAGGCTTTAGGCTCCCCTAGGCTAAGGCTAGGGCTCCCCTAGCCTTCAGTCTAGGGCACCCCTAGGCTTTAGGCTCCCCTAGGCTAAGGCTAGGGCTCCCCCTAGCCTTCAGGCTAGGGCACCCCTAGGCTTTAGGCTCCCCTAGGCTAAGGCTAGGGCTCCCCTAGCCTTCAGGCTAGGGCACCCCTAGGCTTTAGGCTCCCCTAGGCTAAGGCTAGGGCTACCCCTAGCCTTCAGGCTAGGGCACCCCTAGGCTTTAGGCTCCCCTAGGCTAAGGCTAGGGCTCCCCTAGCCTTCAGGCTAGGGCACCCCTAGGCTTTAGGCTCCCCTAGGCTAAGGCTAGGGCTAGCCCTAGCCTTCAGGCTAGGGCACCCCTAGGCTTTAGGCTCCCCTAGGCTAAGGCTAGGGCTCCCCTAGCCTTCAGGCTAGGGCACCCCTAGGCTTTAGGCTCCCCTAGGCTAAGGCTAGGGCTACCCCTAGCCTTCAGGCTAGGGCACCCCTAGGCTTTAGGCTCCCCTAGGCTAAGGCTAGGGCTCCCCTAGCCTTCAGGCTAGGGCACCCCTAGGCTTTAGGCTCCCCTAGGCTAAGGCTAGGGCTACCCCTAGCCTTCAGGCTAGGGCACCCCTAGGCTTTAGGCTCCCCTAGGCTAAGGCTAGGGCTCCCCTAGCCTTCAGGCTAGGGCACCCCTAGGCTTTAGGCTCCGCTAGGCTAAGGCTAGGGCTACCCCTAGCCTTCAGGCTAGGGCACCCCTAGGCTTTAGGCTCCCCTAGGCTAAGGCTAGGGCTCCCCTAGCCTTCAGGCTAGGGCACCCCTAGGCTTTAGGCTCCCCTAGGCTAAGGCTAGGGCTACCCCTAGGCTTCAGGCTAGGGCACCCCTAGGCTTTAGGCTCCCCTAGGCTAAGGCTAGGGCTCCTCTAGCCTTCAGGCTAGGGCACCCCTAGGCTTTAGGCTCCCCTAGGCTAAGGCTAGGGCTACCCCTAGCCTTCAGGCTAGGGCACCCCTAGGCTTTAGGCTCCCCTAGGCTAAGGCTAGGGCTCCCCTAGCCTTCAGGCTAGGGCACCCCTAGGCTTTAGGCTCCCCTAGGCTAAGGCTAGGGCTACCCCTAGCCTTCAGGCTAGGGCACCCCTAGGCTTTAGGCTCCCCTAGGCTAAGGCTAGGGCTCCCCTAGCCTTCAGGCTAGGGCACCCCTAGGCTTTAGGCTCCCCTAGGCTAAGGCTAGGGCTCCCCTAGCCTTCAGGCTAGGGCACCCCTAGGCTTTAGGCTAGGGCTCCCCTAGGCTAAGGCTAGGGCTACCCCTAGCCTTCAGGCTAGGGCACCCCTAGGCTTTAGGCTCCCCTAGGCTAAGGCTAGGGCTCCCCTAGCCTTCAGGCTAGGGCACCCCTAGGCTTTAGGCTCCCTTAGGCTAAGGCTAGGGCTACCCCTAGCCTTCAGGCTAGGGCACCCCTAGGCTTTAGGCTCCCCTAGGCTAAGGCTAGGGCTCCCCTAGCCTTCAGGCTAGGGCACCCCTAGGCTTTAGGCTCCCCTAGGCTAAGGCTAGGGCTCCCCTAGCCTTCAGGCTAGGGCACCCCTAGGCTTTAGGCTAGGGCTCCCCTAGGCTAAGGCTAGGGCTCCCCTAGCCTTCAGGCTAGGGCACCCCTAGGCTTTAGGCTAGGGCTCCCCTAGGCTAAGGCTAGGGCTCCCCTAGCCTTCAGGCTAGGGCACCCCTAGGCTTTAGGCTCCCCTAGGCTAAGGCTAGGGCTCCCCTAGCCTTCAGGCTAGGGCACCCCTAGGCTTTAGGCTCCCCTAGGCTAAGGCTAGGGCTCCCCTAGCCTTCAGGCTAGGGCACCCCTAGGCTTTAGGCTAGGGCTCCCCTAGGCTAAGGCTAGGGCTCCCCTAGCCTTCAGGCTAGGGCACCCCTAGGCTTTAGGCTCCCCTAGGCTAAGGCTAGGGCTCCCCTAGCCTTCAGGCTAGGGCACCCCTAGGCTTTAGGCTAGGGCTCCCCTAGGCTAAGGCTAGGGCTCCCCTAGCCTTCAGGCTAGGGCACCCCTAGGCTTTAGGCTCCCCTAGGCTAAGGCTAGGGCTCCCCTAGCCTTCAGGCTAGGGCACCCCTAGGCTTTAGGCTAGGGCTCCCCTAGGCTAAGGCTAGGGCTCCCCTAGCCTTCAGGCTAGGGCACCCCTAGGCTTTAGGCTCCCCTAGGCTAAGGCTAGGGCTCCCCTAGCCTTCAGGCTAGGGCACCCCTAGGCTTAGGCTCCCCTAGGCTAAGGCTAGGGCTCCCCTAGCCTTCAGGCTAGGGCACCCCTAGGCTTTAGGCTCCCCTAGGCTAAGGCTAGGGCTCCCCTAGCCTTCAGGCTAGGGCACCCCTAGGCTTTAGGCTAGGGCTCCCCTAGGCTAAGGCTAGGGCTCCCCTAGCCTTCAGGCTAGGGCACCCCTAGGCTTTAGGCTCCCCTAGGCTAAGGCTAGGGCTCCCCTAGCCTTCAGGCTAGGGCACCCCTAGGCTTTAGGCTCCCCTAGGCTAAGGCTAGGGCTCCCCTAGCCTTCAGGCTAGGGCACCCCTAGGCTTTAGGCTCCCCTAGGCTAAGGCTAGGGCTCCCCTAGCCTTCAGGCTAGGGCACCCCTAGGCTTTAGGCTCCCCTAGGCTAAGGCTAGGGCTCCCCTAGCCTTCAGGCTAGGGCACCCCTAGGCTTTAGGCTCCCCTAGGCTAAGGCTAGGGCTCCCCTAGCCTTCAGGCTAGGGCACCCCTAGGCTTTAGGCTCCCCTAGGCTAAGGCTAGGGCTACCCCTAGCCTTCAGGCTAGGGCACCCCTAGGCTTTAGGCTCCCCTAGGCTAAGGCTAGGGCTCCCCTAGCCTTCAGGCTAGGGCACCCCTAGGCTTTAGGCTCCCCTAGGCTAAGGCTAGGGCTACCCCTAGCCTTCAGGCTAGGGCACCCCTAGGCTTTAGGCTCCCCTAGGCTAAGGCTAGGGCTCCCCTAGCCTTCAGGCTAGGGCACCCCTAGGCTTTAGGCTCCCCTAGGCTAAGGCTATGGCTACCCCTAGCCTTCAGGCTAGGGCACCCCTAGGCTTTAGGCTCCCCTAGGCTAAGGCTAGGGCTCCCCTAGCCTTCAGGCTAGGGCACCCCTAGGCTTTAGGCTCCCCTAGGCTAAGGCTAGGGCTACCCCTAGCCTTCAGGCTAGGGCACCCCTAGGCTTTAGGCTCCCCTAGGCTAAGGCTAGGGCTCCCCTAGCCTTCAGGCTAGGGCACCCCTAGGCTTTAGGCTCCCCTAGGCTAAGGCTAGGGCTCCCCTAGCCTTCAGGCTAGGGCACCCCTAGGCTTTAGGCTAGGGCTCCCCTAGGCTAAGGCTAGGGCTCCCCTAGCCTTCAGGCTAGGGCACCCCTAGGCTTTAGGCTAGGGCTCCCCTAGGCTAAGGCTAGGGCTCCCCTAGCCTTCAGGCTAGGGCACCCCTAGGCTTTAGGCTCCCCTAGGCTAAGGCTAGGGCTCCCCTAGCCTTCAGGCTAGGGCACGCCTAGGCTTTAGGCTCCCCTAGGCTAAGGCTAGGGCTCCCCTAGCCTTCAGGCTAGGGCACCCCTAGGCTTTAGGCTCCCCTAGGCTAAGGCTAGGGCTCCCCTAGCCTTCAGGCTAGGGCACCCCTAGGCTTTAGGCTCCCCTAGGCTAAGGCTAGGGCTCCCCTAGCCTTCAGGCTAGGGCACCCCTAGGCTTTAGGCTAGGGCTCCCCTAGGCTAAGGCTAGGGCTCCCCTAGCCTTCAGGCTAGGGCACCCCTAGGCTTTAGGCTCCCCTAGGCTAAGGCTAGGGCTCCCCTAGCCTTCAGGCTAGGGCACCCCTAGGCTTTAGGCTAGGGCTCCCCTAGGCTAAGGCTAGGGCTCCCCTAGCCTTCAGGCTAGGGCACCCCTAGGCTTTAGGCTCCCCTAGGCTAAGGCTAGGTCTCCCCTAGCCTTCAGGCTAGGGCACCCCTAGGCTTTAGGCTAGGGCTCCCCTAGGCTAAGGCTAGGGCTCCCCTAGCCTTCAGGCTAGGGCACCCCTAGGCTTTAGGCTCCCCTAGGCTAAGGCTAGGGCTCCCCTAGCCTTCAGGCTAGGGCACCCCTAGGCTTTAGGCTAGGGCTCCCCTAGGCTAAGGCTAGGGCTCCCCTAGCCTTCAGGCTAGGGCACCCCTAGGCTTTAGGCTCCCCTAGGCTAAGGCTAGGGCTCCCCTAGCCTTCAGGCTAGGGCACCCCTAGGCTTTAGGCTAGGGCTCCCCTAGGCTAAGGCTAGGGCTCCCCTAGCCTTCAGGCTAGGGCACCCCTAGGCTTTAGGCTCCCCTAGGCTAAGGCTAGGGCTCCCCTAGCCTTCAGGCTAGGGCACCCCTAGGCTTTAGGCTAGGGCTCCCCTAGGCTAAGGCTAGGGCTCCCCTAGCCTTCAGGCTAGGGCACCCCTAGGCTTTAGGCTCCCCTAGGCTAAGGCTAGGGCTCCCCTAGCCTTCAGGCTATGGCACCCCTAGGCTTTAGGCTAGGGCTCCCCTAGGCTAAGGCTAGGGCTCCCCTAGCCTTCAGGCTAGGGCACCCCTAGGCTTTAGGCTCCCCTAGGCTAAGGCTAAGGCTCCCCTAGCCTTCAGGCTAGGGCACCCCTAGGCTTTAGGCTAGGGCTCCCCTAGGCTAAGGCTAGGGCTCCCCTAGCCTTCAGGCTAGGGCACCCCTAGGCTTTGGGCTCCCCTTGGCTAAGGCTAGGGCTCCCCTAGCCTTCAGGCTAGGGCACCCCTAGGCTTTAGGCTAGGGCTCCCCTAGGCTAAGGCTAGGGCTCCCCTAGCCTTCAGGCTAGGGCACCCCTAGGCTTCAGGCTAGGGCTCCCCTAGGCTAAGGCTAGGGCTCCCCTAGCCTTCAGGCTAGGGCGCCCCTAGGCTTTGGGCTCCCCTCGGCTAAGGCTAGGGCTCCCCTAGCCTTCAGGCTAGGGCGCCCCTAGGCTTTGGGCTCCCCTCGGCTAAGGCTAGGGCTCCCCCTAGCCTTCAGGCTAGGGCACCCCTAGGCTTTAGGCTCCCCTAGGCTAAGGCTAGGGCTCCCCTAGCCTTCAGGCTAGGGCACCCCTACGCTTTAGGCTCCCCTAGGCTAAGGCTAGGGCTCCCCCTAGCCTTCAGGCTAGGGCACCCCTAGGCTTTAGGATCCCCTAGGCTAAGGCTAGGGCTCCCCTAGCCTTCAGGCTAGGGCACCCCTAGGCTTTAGGCTCCCCTAGGCTAAGGCTAGGGCTCCCCCTAGCCTTCAGGCTAGGGCACCCCTAGGCTTTAGGCTCCCCTAGGCTAAGGCTAGGGCTCCCCTAGCCTTCAGGCTAGGGCACCCCTAGGCTTTAGGCTCCCCTAGGCTAAGGCTAGGGCTCCCCCTAGCCTTCAGGCTAGGGCACCCCTAGGCTTTAGGCTCCCCTAGGCTAAGGCTAGGGCTCCCCTAGCCTTCAGGCTAGGGCACCCCTAGGCTTTAGGCTCCCCTAGGCCAAGGCTAGGGCTCCCCCTAGCCTTCAGGCTAGGGCACCCCTAGGCTTTAGGCTCCCCTAGGCTAAGGCTAGGGCTCCCCTAGCCTTCAGTCTAGGGCACCCCTAGGCTTTAGGCTCCCCTAGGCTAAGGCTAGGGCTCCCCCTAGCCTTCAGGCTAGGGCACCCCTAGGCTTTAGGCTCCCCTAGGCTAAGGCTAGGGCTCCCCTAGCCTTCAGGCTAGGGCACCCCTAGGCTTTAGGCTCCCCTAGGCTAAGGCTAGGGCTACCCCTAGCCTTCAGGCTAGGGCACCCCTAGGCTTTAGGCTCCCCTAGGCTAAGGCTAGGGCTCCCCTAGCCTTCAGGCTAGGGCACCCCTAGGCTTTAGGCTCCCCTAGGCTAAGGCTAGGGCTAGCCCTAGCCTTCAGGCTAGGGCACCCCTAGGCTTTAGGCTCCCCTAGGCTAAGGCTAGGGCTCCCCTAGCCTTCAGGCTAGGGCACCCCTAGGCTTTAGGCTCCCCTAGGCTAAGGCTAGGGCTACCCCTAGCCTTCAGGCTAGGGCACCCCTAGGCTTTAGGCTCCCCTAGGCTAAGGCTAGGGCTCCCCTAGCCTTCAGGCTAGGGCACCCCTAGGCTTTAGGCTCCCCTAGGCTAAGGCTAGGGCTACCCCTAGCCTTCAGGCTAGGGCACCCCTAGGCTTTAGGCTCCCCTAGGCTAAGGCTAGGGCTCCCCTAGCCTTCAGGCTAGGGCAACCCTAGGCTTTAGGCTCCGCTAGGCTAAGGCTAGGGCTACCCCTAGCCTTCAGGCTAGGGCACCCCTAGGCTTTAGGCTCCCCTAGGCTAAGGCTAGGGCTCCCCTAGCCTTCAGGCTAGGGCACCCCTAGGCTTTAGGCTCCCCTAGGCTAAGGCTAGGGCTACCCCTAGGCTTCAGGCTAGGGCACCCCTAGGCTTTAGGCTCCCCTAGGCTAAGGCTAGGGCTCCTCTAGCCTTCAGGCTAGGGCACCCCTAGGCTTTAGGCTCCCCTAGGCTAAGGCTAGGGCTACCCCTAGCCTTCAGGCTAGGGCACCCCTAGGCTTTAGGCTCCCCTAGGCTAAGGCTAGGGCTCCCCTAGCCTTCAGGCTAGGGCACCCCTAGGCTTTAGGCTCCCCTAGGCTAAGGCTAGGGCTACCCCTAGCCTTCAGGCTAGGGCACCCCTAGGCTTTAGGCTCCCCTAGGCTAAGGCTAGGGCTCCCCTAGCCTTCAGGCTAGGGCACCCCTAGGCTTTAGGCTCCCCTAGGCTAAGGCTAGGGCTCCCCTAGCCTTCAGGCTAGGGCACCCCTAGGCTTTAGGCTAGGGCTCCCCTAGGCTAAGGCTAGGGCTACCCCTAGCCTTCAGGCTAGGGCACCCCTAGGCTTTAGGCTCCCCTAGGCTAAGGCTAGGGCTCCCCTAGCCTTCAGGCTAGGGCACCCCTAGGCTTTAGGCTCCCTTAGGCTAAGGCTAGGGCTACCCCTAGCCTTCAGGCTAGGGCACCCCTAGGCTTTAGGCTCCCCTAGGCTAAGGCTAGGGCTCCCCTAGCCTTCAGGCTAGGGCACCCCTAGGCTTTAGGCTCCCCTAGGCTAAGGCTAGGGCTCCCCTAGCCTTCAGGCTAGGGCACCCCTAGGCTTTAGGCTAGGGCTCCCCTAGGCTAAGGCTAGGGCTCCCCTAGCCTTCAGGCTAGGGCACCCCTAGGCTTTAGGCTAGGGCTCCCCTAGGCTAAGGCTAGGGCTCCCCTAGCCTTCAGGCTAGGGCACCCCTAGGCTTTAGGCTCCCCTAGGCTAAGGCTAGGGCTCCCCTAGCCTTCAGGCTAGGGCACCCCTAGGCTTTAGGCTCCCCTAGGCTAAGGCTAGGGCTCCCCTAGCCTTCAGGCTAGGGCACCCCTAGGCTTTAGGCTAGGGCTCCCCTAGGCTAAGGCTAGGGCTCCCCTAGCCTTCAGGCTAGGGCACCCCTAGGCTTTAGGCTCCCCTAGGCTAAGGCTAGGGCTCCCCTAGCCTTCAGGCTAGGGCACCCCTAGGCTTTAGGCTAGGGCTCCCCTAGGCTAAGGCTAGGGCTCCCCTAGCCTTCAGGCTAGGGCACCCCTAGGCTTTAGGCTCCCCTAGGCTAAGGCTAGGGCTCCCCTAGCCTTCAGGCTAGGGCACCCCTAGGCTTTAGGCTAGGGCTCCCCTAGGCTAAGGCTAGGGCTCCCCTAGCCTTCAGGCTAGGGCACCCCTAGGCTTTAGGCTCCCCTAGGCTAAGGCTAGGGCTCCCCTAGCCTTCAGGCTAGGGCACCCCTAGGCTTAGGCTCCCCTAGGCTAAGGCTAGGGCTCCCCTAGCCTTCAGGCTAGGGCACCCCTAGGCTTTAGGCTCCCCTAGGCTAAGGCTAGGGCTCCCCTAGCCTTCAGGCTAGGGCACCCCTAGGCTTTAGGCTAGGGCTCCCCTAGGCTAAGGCTAGGGCTCCCCTAGCCTTCAGGCTAGGGCACCCCTAGGCTTTAGGCTCCCCTAGGCTAAGGCTAGGGCTCCCCTAGCCTTCAGGCTAGGGTACCCCTAGGCTTTAGGCTCCCCTAGGCTAAGGCTAGGGCTCCCCTAGCCTTCAGGCTAGGGCACCCCTAGGCTTTAGGCTCCCCTAGGCTAAGGCTAGGGCTCCCCTAGCCTTCAGGCTAGGGCACCCCTAGGCTTTAGGCTCCCCTAGGCTAAGGCTAGGGCTCCCCTAGCCTTCAGGCTAGGGCACCCCTAGGCTTTAGGCTCCCCTAGGCTAAGGCTAGGGCTCCCCTAGCCTTCAGGCTAGGGCACCCCTAGGCTTTAGGCTCCCCTAGGCTAAGGCTAGGGCTACCCCTAGCCTTCAGGCTAGGGCACCCCTAGGCTTTAGGCTCCCCTAGGCTAAGGCTAGGGCTCCCCTAGCCTTCAGGCTAGGGCACCCCTAGGCTTTAGGCTCCCCTAGGCTAAGGCTAGGGCTACCCCTAGCCTTCAGGCTAGGGCACCCCTAGGCTTTAGGCTCCCCTAGGCTAAGGCTAGGGCTCCCCTAGCCTTCAGGCTAGGGCACCCCTAGGCTTTAGGCTCCCCTAGGCTAAGGCTATGGCTACCCCTAGCCTTCAGGCTAGGGCACCCCTAGGCTTTAGGCTCCCCTAGGCTAAGGCTAGGGCTCCCCTAGCCTTCAGGCTAGGGCACCCCTAGGCTTTAGGCTCCCCTAGGCTAAGGCTAGGGCTACCCCTAGCCTTCAGGCTAGGGCACCCCTAGGCTTTAGGCTCCCCTAGGCTAAGGCTAGGGCTCCCCTAGCCTTCAGGCTAGGGCACCCCTAGGCTTTAGGCTCCCCTAGGCTAAGGCTAGGGCTCCCCTAGCCTTCAGGCTAGGGCACCCCTAGGCTTTAGGCTAGGGCTCCCCTAGGCTAAGGCTAGGGCTCCCCTAGCCTTCAGGCTAGGGCACCCCTAGGCTTTAGGCTAGGGCTCCCCTAGGCTAAGGCTAGGGCTCCCCTAGCCTTCAGGCTAGGGCACCCCTAGGCTTTAGGCTCCCCTAGGCTAAGGCTAGGGCTCCCCTAGCCTTCAGGCTAGGGCACGCCTAGGCTTTAGGCTCCCCTAGGCTAAGGCTAGGGCTCCCCTAGCCTTCAGGCTAGGGCACCCCTAGGCTTTAGGCTCCCCTAGGCTAAGGCTAGGGCTCCCCTAGCCTTCAGGCTAGGGCACCCCTAGGCTTTAGGCTCCCCTAGGCTAAGGCTAGGGCTCCCCTAGCCTTCAGGCTAGGGCACCCCTAGGCTTTAGGCTAGGGCTCCCCTAGGCTAAGGCTAGGGCTCCCCTAGCCTTCAGGCTAGGGCACCCCTAGGCTTTAGGCTCCCCTAGGCTAAGGCTAGGGCTCCCCTAGCCTTCAGGCTAGGGCACCCCTAGGCTTTAGGCTAGGGCTCCCCTAGGCTAAGGCTAGGGCTCCCCTAGCCTTCAGGCTAGGGCACCCCTAGGCTTTAGGCTCCCCTAGGCTAAGGCTAGGTCTCCCCTAGCCTTCAGGCTAGGGCACCCCTAGGCTTTAGGCTAGGGCTCCCCTAGGCTAAGGCTAGGGCTCCCCTAGCCTTCAGGCTAGGGCACCCCTAGGCTTTAGGCTCCCCTAGGCTAAGGCTAGGGCTCCCCTAGCCTTCAGGCTAGGACACCCCTAGGCTTTAGGCTAGGGCTCCCCTAGGCTAAGGCTAGGGCTCCCCTAGCCTTCAGGCTAGGGCACCCCTAGGCTTTAGGCTCCCCTAGGCTAAGGCTAGGGCTCCCCTAGCCTTCAGGCTAGGGCACCCCTAGGCTTTAGGCTAGGGCTCCCCTAGGCTAAGGCTAGGGCTCCCCTAGCCTTCAGGCTAGGGCACCCCTAGGCTTTAGGCTCCCCTAGGCTAAGGCTAGGGCTCCCCTAGCCTTCAGGCTAGGGCACCCCTAGGCTTTAGGCTAGGGCTCCCCTAGGCTAAGGCTAGGGCTCCCCTAGCCTTCAGGCTAGGGCACCCCTAGGCTTTAGGCTCCCCTAGGCTAAGGCTAGGGCTCCCCTAGCCTTCAGGCTATGGCACCCCTAGGCTTTAGGCTAGGGCTCCCCTAGGCTAAGGCTAGGGCTCCCCTAGCCTTCAGGCTAGGGCACCCCTAGGCTTTAGGCTCCCCTAGGCTAAGGCTAAGGCTCCCCTAGCCTTCAGGCTAGGGCACCCCTAGGCTTTAGGCTAGGGCTCCCCTAGGCTAAGGCTAGGGCTCCCCTAGCCTTCAGGCTAGGGCACCCCTAGGCTTTGGGCTCCCCTTGGCTAAGGCTAGGGCTCCCCTAGCCTTCAGGCTAGGGCACCCCTAGGCTTTAGGCTAGGGCTCCCCTAGGCTAAGGCTAGGGCTCCCCTAGCCTTCAGGCTAGGGCACCCCTAGGCTTCAGGCTAGGGCTCCCCTAGGCTAAGGCTAGGGCTCCCCTAGCCTTCAGGCTAGGGCGCCCCTAGGCTTTGGGCTCCCCTCGGCTAAGGCTAGGGCTCCCCTAGCCTTCAGGCTAGGGCGCCCCTAGGCTTTGGGCTCCCCTCGGCTAAGGCTAGGGCTCCCCTAGCCTTCAGGCTAGGGCGCCCCTAGGCTTTGGGCTCCCCTCGGCTTTAGGCTAGGGCTCCCCTAGCCTTCAGGCTAGGGCGCCCCTAGGCTTTGGGCTCCCCTCGGCTTTAGGCTAGGGCTCCCCTAGCCTTCAGGCTAGGGCGCCCCTAGGCTTTGGGCTCCCCTCGGCTTTAGGCTAGGGCTCCCCTAGCCTTCAGGCTAGGGCGCCCCTAGGCTTTGGGCTCCCCTCGGCTTTAGGCTAGGGCTCCCCTAGCCTTCAGGCTAGGGCGCCCCTAGGCTTTGGGCTCCCCTCGGCTTTAGGCTAGGGCTCCCCTAGCCTTCAGGCTAGGGCGCCCCTAGGCTTTGGGCTCCCCTCGGCTTTAGGCTAGGGCTCCCCTAGCCTTCAGGCTAGGGCGCCCCTAGGCTTTGGGCTCCCCTCGGCTTTAGGCTAGGGCTCCCCTAGCCTTCAGGCTAGGGCACCCCTAGGCTTTGGGCTCCCCTCGGCTTTAGGCTAGGGCTCCCCTAGCCTTCAGGCTAGGGCACCCCTAGGCTTTGGGCTCCCCTCGGCTTTAGGCTAGGGCTCCCCTAGCCTTCAGGCTAGGGCACCCCTAGGCTTTGGGCTCCCCTAGGCTTTAGGCTAGGGCTCCCCTAGCCTTCAGGCTAGGGCACCCCTAGGCTTTGGGCTCCCCTAGGCTTTAGGCTAGGGCTCCCCTAGCCTTCAGGCTAGGGCACCCCTAGGCTTTGGGCTCCCCTAGGCTTTAGGCTAGGGCTCCCCTAGCCTTCAGGCTAGGGCACCCCTAGGCTTTGGGCTCCCCTAGGCTTTAGGCTAGGGCTCCCCTAGCCTTCAGGCTAGGGCACCCCTAGGCTTTGGGCTCCCCTAGGCTTTAGGCTAGGGCTCCCCTAGCCTTCAGGCTAGGGCACCCCTAGGCTTTGGGCTCCCCTAGGCTTTAGGCTAGGGCTCCCCTAGCCTTCAGGCTAGGGCACCCCTAGGCTTTGGGCTCCCCTAGGCTTTAGGCTAGGGCTCCCCTAGCCTTCAGGCTAGGGCACCCCTAGGCTTTGGGCTCCCCTAGGCTTTAGGCTAGGGCTCCCCTAGCCTTCAGGCTAGGGCACCCCTAGGCTTTGGGCTCCCCTAGGCTTTAGGCTAGGGCTCCCCTAGCCTTCAGGCTAGGGCACCCCTAGGCTTTGGGCTCCCCTAGGCTTTAGGCTAGGGCTCCCCTAGCCTTCAGGCTAGGGCACCCCTAGGCTTTGGGCTCCCCTAGGCTTTAGGCTAGGGCTCCCCTAGCCTTCAGGCTAGGGCACCCCTAGGCTTTGGGCTCCCCTAGGCTTTAGGCTAGGGCTCCCCTAGCCTTCAGGCTAGGGCACCCCTAGGCTTTGGGCTCCCCTAGGCTTTAGGCTAGGGCTCCCCTAGCCTTCAGGCTAGGGCACCCCTAGGCTTTGGGCTCCCCTAGGCTTTAGGCTAGGGCTCCCCTAGCCTTCAGGCTAGGGCACCCCTAGGCTTTGGGCTCCCCTAGGCTTTAGGCTAGGGCTCCCCTAGCCTTCAGGCTAGGGCACCCCTAGGCTTTGGGCTCCCCTAGGCTTTAGGCTAGGGCTCCCCTAGCCTTCAGGCTAGGGCACCCCTAGGCTTTGGGCTCCCCTAGGCTTTAGGCTAGGGCTCCCCTAGCCTTCAGGCTAGGGCACCCCTAGGCTTTGGGCTCCCCTAGGCTTTAGGCTAGGGCTCCCCTAGCCTTCAGGCTAGGGCACCCCTAGGCTTTGGGCTCCCCTAGGCTTTAGGCTAGGGCTCCCCTAGCCTTCAGGCTAGGGCACCCCTAGGCTTTGGGCTCCCCTAGGCTTTAGGCTAGGGCTCCCCTAGCCTTCAGGCTAGGGCACCCCTAGGCTTTGGGCTCCCCTAGGCTTTAGGCTAGGGCTCCCCTAGCCTTCAGGCTAGGGCACCCCTAGGCTTTGGGCTCCCCTAGGCTTTAGGCTAGGGCTCCCCTAGCCTTCAGGCTAGGGCACCCCTAGGCTTTGGGCTCCCCTAGGCTTTAGGCTAGGGCTCCCCTAGCCTTCAGGCTAGGGCACCCCTAGGCTTTGGGCTCCCCTAGGCTTTAGGCTAGGGCTCCCCTAGCCTTCAGGCTAGGGCACCCCTAGGCTTTGGGCTCCCCTAGGCTTTAGGCTAGGGCTCCCCTAGCCTTCAGGCTAGGGCACCCCTAGGCTTTGGGCTCCCCTAGGCTTTAGGCTAGGGCTCCCCTAGCCTTCAGGCTAGGGCACCCCTAGGCTTTGGGCTCCCCTAGGCTTTAGGCTAGGGCTCCCCTAGCCTTCAGGCTAGGGCACCCCTAGGCTTTGGGCTCCCCTAGGCTTTAGGCTAGGGCTCCCCTAGCCTTCAGGCTAGGGCACCCCTAGGCTTTGGGCTCCCCTAGGCTTTAGGCTAGGGCTCCCCTAGCCTTCAGGCTAGGGCACCCCTAGGCTTTGGGCTCCCCTAGGCTTTAGGCTAGGGCTCCCCTAGCCTTCAGGCTAGGGCACCCCTAGGCTTTGGGCTCCCCTAGGCTTTAGGCTAGGGCTCCCCTAGCCTTCAGGCTAGGGCACCCCTAGGCTTTGGGCTCCCCTAGGCTTTAGGCTAGGGCTCCCCTAGCCTTCAGGCTAGGGCACCCCTAGGCTTTGGGCTCCCCTAGGCTTTAGGCTAGGGCTCCCCTAGCCTTCAGGCTAGGGCACCCCTAGGCTTTGGGCTCCCCTAGGCTTTAGGCTAGGGCTCCCCTAGCCTTCAGGCTAGGGCACCCCTAGGCTTTGGGCTCCCCTAGGCTTTAGGCTAGGGCTCCCCTAGCCTTCAGGCTAGGGCACCCCTAGGCTTTGGGCTCCCCTAGGCTTTAGGCTAGGGCTCCCCTAGCCTTCAGGCTAGGGCACCCCTAGGCTTTGGGCTCCCCTAGGCTTTAGGCTAGGGCTCCCCTAGCCTTCAGGCTAGGGCACCCCTAGGCTTTGGGCTCCCCTAGGCTTTAGGCTAGGGCTCCCCTAGCCTTCAGGCTAGGGCACCCCTAGGCTTTGGGCTCCCCTAGGCTTTAGGCTAGGGCTCCCCTAGCCTTCAGGCTAGGGCACCCCTAGGCTTTGGGCTCCCCTAGGCTTTAGGCTAGGGCTCCCCTAGCCTTCAGGCTAGGGCACCCCTAGGCTTTGGGCTCCCCTAGGCTTTAGGCTAGGGCTCCCCTAGCCTTCAGGCTAGGGCACCCCTAGGCTTTGGGCTCCCCTAGGCTTTAGGCTAGGGCTCCCCTAGCCTTCAGGCTAGGGCACCCCTAGGCTTTGGGCTCCCCTAGGCTTTAGGCTAGGGCTCCCCTAGCCTTCAGGCTAGGGCACCCCTAGGCTTTGGGCTCCCCTAGGCTTTAGGCTAGGGCTCCCCTAGCCTTCAGGCTAGGGCACCCCTAGGCTTTGGGCTCCCCTAGGCTTTAGGCTAGGGCTCCCCTAGCCTTCAGGCTAGGGCACCCCTAGGCTTTGGGCTCCCCTAGGCTTTAGGCTAGGGCTCCCCTAGCCTTCAGGCTAGGGCACCCCTAGGCTTTGGGCTCCCCTAGGCTTTAGGCTAGGGCTCCCTAGCCTTCAGGCTAGGGCACCCCTAGGCTTTGGGCTCCCCTAGGCTTTAGGCTAGGGCTCCCCTAGCCTTCAGGCTAGGGCACCCCTAGGCTTTGGGCTCCCCTAGGCTTTAGGCTAGGGCTCCCCTAGCCTTCAGGCTAGGGCACCCCTAGGCTTGGGCTCCCCTAGGCTTTAGGCTAGGGCTCCCCTAGCCTTCAGGCTAGGGCACCCCTAGGCTTTGGGCTCCCCTAGGCTTTAGGCTAGGGCTCCCCTAGCCTTCAGGCTAGGGCACCCCTAGGCTTTGGGCTCCCCTAGGCTTTAGGCTAGGGCTCCCCTAGCCTTCAGGCTAGGGCACCCCTAGGCTTTGGGCTCCCCTAGGCTTTAGGCTAGGGCTCCCCTAGCCTTCAGGCTAGGGCACCCCTAGGCTTTGGGCTCCCCTAGGCTTTAGGCTAGGGCTCCCCTAGCCTTCAGGCTAGGGCACCCCTAGGCTTTGGGCTCCCCTAGGCTTTAGGCTAGGGCTCCCCTAGCCTTCAGGCTAGGGCACCCCTAGGCTTTGGGCTCCCCTAGGCTTTAGGCTAGGGCTCCCCTAGCCTTCAGGCTAGGGCACCCCTAGGCTTTGGGCTCCCCTAGGCTTTAGGCTAGGGCTCCCCTAGCCTTCAGGCTAGGGCACCCCTAGGCTTTGGGCTCCCCTAGGCTTTAGCTAGGGCTCCCCTAGCCTTCAGGCTAGGGCACCCCTAGGCTTGGGCTCCCCTAGGCTTTAGGGCTAGGGCTCCCCTAGCCTTCAGGCTAGGGCGGCACCCCTAGGCTTTGGGCTCCCCTAGGCTTTAGGCTAGGGCTCCCCTAGCCTTCAGGCTAGGGCACCCCTAGGCTTTGGGCTCCCCTAGGCTTTAGGCTAGGGCTCCCCTAGCCTTCAGGCTAGGGCACCCCTAGGCTTTGGGCTCCCCTAGGCTTTAGGCTAGGGCTCCCCTAGCCTTCAGGCTAGGGCACCCCTAGGCTTTGGGCTCCCCTAGGCTTTAGGCTAGGGCTCCCCTAGCCTTCAGGCTAGGGCACCCCTAGGCTTTGGGCTCCCCTAGGCTTTAGGCTAGGGCTCCCCTAGCCTTCAGGCTAGGGCACCCCTAGGCTTTGGGCTCCCCTAGGCTTTAGGCTAGGGCTCCCCTAGCCTTCAGGCTAGGGCACCCCTAGGCTTTGGGCTCCCCTAGGCTTTAGGCTAGGGCTCCCCTAGCCTTCAGGCTAGGGCACCCCTAGGCTTTGGGCTCCCCTAGGCTTTAGGCTAGGGCTCCCCTAGCCTTCAGGCTAGGGCACCCCTAGGCTTTGGGCTCCCCTAGGCTTTAGGCTAGGGCTCCCCTAGGCTTTGGGCTCCCCTAGGCTTTAGGCTAGGGCTCCCCTAGCCTTCAGGCTAGGGCACCCCTAGGCTTTAGGCTAGGGCTCCCCTAGGCTAAGGCTAGGGCTCCCCTAGCCTTCAGGCTAGGGCACCCCTAGGCTTTAGGCTAGGGCTCCCCTAGGCTAAGGCTAGGGCTCCCCTAGCCTTCAGGCTAGGGCACCCCTAGGCTTTAGGCTAGGGCTCCCCTAGGCTAAGGCTAGGGCTCCCCTAGCCTTCAGGCTAGGGCACCCCTAGGCTTTAGGCTAGGGCTCCCCTAGGCTAAGGCTAGGGCTCCCCTAGCCTTCAGGCTAGGGCACCCCTAGGCTTTAGGCTAGGGCTCCCCTAGGCTAAGGCTAGGGCTCCCCTAGCCTTCAGGCTAGGGCACCCCTAGGCTTTAGGCTAGGGCTCCCCTAGGCTAAGGCTAGGGCTCCCCTAGCCTTCAGGCTAGGGCACCCCTAGGCTTTAGGCTAGGGCTCCCCTAGGCTAAGGCTAGGGCTCCCCTAGCCTTCAGGCTAGGGCACCCCTAGGCTTTAGGCTAGGGCTCCCCTAGGCTAAGGCTAGGGCTCCCCTAGCCTTCAGGCTAGGGCACCCCTAGGCTTTAGGCTAGGGCTCCCCTAGGCTAAGGCTAGGGCTCCCCTAGCCTTCAGGCTAGGGCACCCCTAGGCTTTAGGCTAGGGCTCCCCTAGGCTAAGGCTAGGGCTCCCCTAGCCTTCAGGCTAGGGCACCCCTAGGCTTTAGGCTAGGGCTCCCCTAGGCTAAGGCTAGGGCTCCCCTAGCCTTCAGGCTAGGGCACCCCTAGGCTTTAGGCTAGGGCTCCCCTAGGCTAAGGCTAGGGTTCCCCTAGCCTTCAGGCTAGGGCACCCCTAGGCTTTAGGCTAGGGCTCCCCTAGGCTAAGGCTAGGGCTCCCCAAGCCCTCAGGCTAGGGCACCCCTAGGCTTTAGGCTAGGGCTCCCCTAGGCTAAGGCTAGGGCTCCCCAAGCCCTCAGGCTAGGGCACCCCTAGGCTTTAGGCTAGGGCTCCCCTAGGCTAAGGCTAGGGCTCCCCAAGCCCTCAGGCTAGGGCACCCCTAGGCTTTAGGCTAGGGCTCCCCTAGGCTAAGGCTAGGGCTCCCCAAGCCCTCAGGCTAGGGCACCCCTAGGCTTTAGGCTAGGGCTCCCCTAGGCTAAGGCTAGGGCTCCCCTAGCCCTCAGGCTAGGGCACCCCTAGGCTTTAGGCTAGGGCTCCCCTAGGCTAAGGCTAGGGCTCCCCTAGCCCTCAGGCTAGGGCACCCCTAGGCTTTAGGCTAGGGCTCCCCTAGGCTAAGGCTAGGGCTCCCCTAGCCCTCAGGCTAGGGCACCCCTAGGCTTTAGGCTAGGGCTCCCCTAGGCTAAGACTAGGGCTCCCCTAGCCCTCAGGCTAGGGCACCCCTAGGCTTTAGGCTAGGGCTCCCCTAGGCTAAGGCTAGGGCTCCCCTAGCCCTCAGGCTAGGGCACCCGTAGGCTTTAGGCTAGGGCTCCCCTAGGCTAAGGCTAGGGCTCCCCTAGCCCTCAGGCTAGGGCACCCCTAGGCTTTAGGCTAGGGCTCCCCTAGGCTAAGGCTAGGGCTCCCCTAGCCCTCAGGCTAGGGCACCCCTAGGCTTTAGGCTAGGGCTCCCCTAGGCTAAGGCTAGGGCTCCCCTAGCCCTCAGGCTAGGGCACCCCTAGGCTTTAGGCTAGGGCTCCCCTAGGCTAAGGCTAGGGCTCCCCTAGCCCTCAGGCTAGGGCACCCCTAGGCTTTAGGCTAGGGCTCCCCTAGGCTAAGGCTAGGGCTCCCCTAGCCCTCAGGCTAGGGCACCCCTAGGCTTTAGGCTAGGGCTCCCCTAGGCTAAGGCTAGGGCTCCCCTAGCCCTCAGGCTAGGGCACCCCTAGGCTTTAGGCTAGGGCTCCCCTAGGCTAAGGCTAGGGCTCCCCTAGCCCTCAGGCTAGGGCACCCCTAGGCTTTAGGCTAGGGCACCCCTAGGCTAAGGCTAGGGCTCCCCTAGCCCTCAGGCTAGGGCACCCCTAGGCTTTAGGCTAGGGCTCCCCTAGGCTAAGGCTAGGGCTCCCCTAGCCCTCAGGCTAGGGCACCCCTAGGCTTTAGGCTAGGGCTCCCCTAGGCTAAGGCTAGGGCTCCCCTAGCCCTCAGGCTAGGGCACCCCTAGGCTTTAGGCTAGGGCTCCCCTAGGCTAAGGCTAGGGCTCCCCTAGCCCTCAGGCTAGGGCACCCCTAGGCTTTAGGCTAGGGCTCCCCTAGGCTAAGGCTAGGGCTCCCCTAGCCCTCAGGCTAGGGCACCCCTAGGCTTTAGGCTAGGGCTCCCCTAGGCTAAGGCTAGGGCTCCCCTAGCCCTCAGGCTAGGGCACCCCTAGGCTTTAGGCTAGGGCTCCCCTAGGCTAAGGCTAGGGCTCCCCTAGCCCTCAGGCTAGGGCACCCCTAGGCTTTAGGCTAGGGCTCCCCTAGGCTAAGGCTAGGGCTCCCCTAGCCCTCAGGCTAGGGCACCCCTAGGCTTTAGGCTAGGGCTCCCCTAGGCTAAGGCTAGGGCTCCCCTAGCCCTCAGGCTAGGGCACCCCTAGGCTTTAGGCTAATGCTCCCCTAGGCTAAGGCTAGGGCTCCCCTAGCCCTCAGGCTAGGGCACCCCTAGGCTTTAGGCTAGGGCTCCCCTAGGCTAAGGCTAGGGCTCCCCTAGCCCTCAGGCTAGGGCACCCCTAGGCTTTAGGCTAGGGCTCCCCTAGGCTAAGGCTAGGGCTCCCCTAGCCCTCAGGCTAGGGCACCCCTAGGCTTTAGGCTAGGGCTCCCCTAGGCTAAGGCTAGGGCTCCCCTAGCCCTCAGGCTAGGGCACCCCTAGGCTTTGGGCTCCCCTAGGCTTTAGGCTAGGGCTCCCCTAGCCTTCAGGCTAGGGCACCCCTAGGCTTTGGGCTCCCCTAGGCTTTAGGCTAGGGCTCCCCTAGCCTTCAGGCTAGGGCACCCCTAGGCTTTGGGCTCCCCTAGGCTTTAGGCTAGGGCTCCCCTAGCCTTCAGGCTAGGGCACCCCTAGGCTTTGGGCTCCCCTAGGCTTTAGGCTAGGGCTCCCCTAGCCTTCAGGCTAGGGCACCCCTAGGCTTTGGGCTCCCCTAGGCTTTAGGCTAGGGCTCCCCTAGCCTTCAGGCTAGGGCACCCCTAGGCTTTGGGCTCCCCTAGGCTTTAGGCTAGGGCAGCCCTCCCCTAGGCTTTGGGCTCCCCTAGGCTTTAGGCTAGGGCTCCCCTAGCCTTCAGGCTAGGGCACCCCTAGGCTTTAGGCTAGGGCTCCCCTAGGCTAAGGCTAGGGCTCCCCTAGCCTTCAGGCTAGGGCACCCCTAGGCTTTAGGCTAGGGCTCCCCTAGGCTAAGGCTAGGGCTCCCCTAGCCTTCAGGCTAGGGCACCCCTAGGCTTTAGGCTAGGGCTCCCCTAGGCTAAGGCTAGGGCTCCCCTAGCCTTCAGGCTAGGGCACCCCTAGGCTTTAGGCTAGGGCTCCCCTAGGCTAAGGCTAGGGCTCCCCTAGCCTTCAGGCTAGGGCACCCCTAGGCTTTAGGCTAGGGCTCCCCTAGGCTAAGGCTAGGGCTCCCCTAGCCTTCAGGCTAGGGCACCCCTAGGCTTTAGGCTAGGGCTCCCCTAGGCTAAGGCTAGGGCTCCCCTAGCCTTCAGGCTAGGGCACCCCTAGGCTTTAGGCTAGGGCTCCCCTAGGCTAAGGCTAGGGCTCCCCTAGCCTTCAGGCTAGGGCACCCCTAGGCTTTAGGCTAGGGCTCCCCTAGGCTAAGGCTAGGGCTCCCCTAGCCTTCAGGCTAGGGCACCCCTAGGCTTTAGGCTAGGGCTCCCCTAGGCTAAGGCTAGGGCTCCCCTAGCCCTCAGGCTAGGGCACCCCTAGGCTTTAGGCTAGGGCTCCCCTAGGCTAAGGCTAGGGCTCCCCTAGCCCTCAGGCTAGGGCACCCCTAGGCTTTAGGCTAGGGCTCCCCTAGGCTAAGGCTAGGGCTCCCCTAGCCCTCAGGCTAGGGCACCCCTAGGCTTTAGGCTAGGGCTCCCCTAGGCTAAGGCTAGGGCTCCCCAAGCCCTCAGGCTAGGGCACCCCTAGGCTTTAGGCTAGGGCTCCCCTAGGCTAAGGCTAGGGCTCCCCAAGCCCTCAGGCTAGGGCACCCCTAGGCTTTAGGCTAGGGCTCCCCTAGGCTAAGGCTAGGGCTCCCCAAGCCCTCAGGCTAGGGCACCCCTAGGCTTTAGGCTAGGGCTCCCCTAGGCTAAGGCTAGGGCTCCCCAAGCCCTCAGGCTAGGGCACCCCTAGGCTTTAGGCTAGGGCTCCCCTAGGCTAAGGCTAGGGCTCCCCTAGCCCTCAGGCTAGGGCACCCCTAGGCTTTAGGCTAGGGCTCCCCTAGGCTAAGGCTAGGGCTCCCCTAGCCCTCAGGCTAGGGCACCCCTAGGCTTTAGGCTAGGGCTCCCCTAGGCTAAGGCTAGGGCTCCCCTAGCCCTCAGGCTAGGGCACCCCTAGGCTTTAGGCTAGGGCTCCCCTAGGCTAAGGCTAGGGCTCCCCTAGCCCTCAGGCTAGGGCACCCCTAGGCTTTAGGCTAGGGCTCCCCTAGGCTAAGGCTAGGGCTCCCCTAGCCCTCAGGCTAGGGCACCCCTAGGCTTTAGGCTAGGGCTCCCCTAGGCTAAGGCTAGGGCTCCCCTAGCCCTCAGGCTAGGGCACCCCTAGGCTTTAGGCTAGGGCTCCCCTAGGCTAAGGCTAGGGCTCCCCTAGCCCTCAGGCTAGGGCACCCCTAGGCTTTAGGCTAGGGCTCCCCTAGGCTAAGGCTAGGGCTCCCCTAGCCCTCAGGCTAGGGCACCCCTAGGCTTTAGGCTAGGGCTCCCCTAGGCTAAGGCTAGGGCTCCCCTAGCCCTCAGGCTAGGGCACCCCTAGGCTTTAGGCTAGGGCTCCCCTAGGCTAAGGCTAGGGCTCCCCTAGCCCTCAGGCTAGGGCACCCCTAGGCTTTAGGCTAGGGCTCCCCTAGGCTAAGGCTAGGGCTCCCCTAGCCCTCAGGCTAGGGCACCCCTAGGCTTTAGGCTAGGGCTCCCCTAGGCTAAGGCTAGGGCTCCCCTAGCCCTCAGGCTAGGGCACCCCTAGGCTTTAGGCTAGGGCTCCCCTAGGCTAAGGCTAGGGCTCCCCTAGCCCTCAGGCTAGGGCACCCCTAGGCTTTAGGCTAGGGCTCCCCTAGGCTAAGGCTAGGGCTCCCCTAGCCCTCAGGCTAGGGCACCCCTAGGCTTTAGGCTAGGGCTCCCCTAGGCTAAGGCTAGGGCTCCCCTAGCCCTCAGGCTAGGGCACCCCTAGGCTTTAGGCTAGGGCTCCCCTAGGCTAAGGCTAGGGCTCCCCTAGCCCTCAGGCTAGGGCACCCCTAGGCTTTAGGCTAGGGCTCCCCTAGGCTAAGGCTAGGGCTCCCCTAGCCCTCAGGCTAGGGCACCCCTAGGCTTTAGGCTAGGGCTCCCCTAGGCTAAGGCTAGGGCTCCCCTAGCCCTCAGGCTAGGGCACCCCTAGGCTTTAGGCTAGGGCTCCCCTAGGCTAAGGCTAGGGCTCCCCTAGCCCTCAGGCTAGGGCACCCCTAGGCTTTAGGCTAGGGCTCCCCTAGGCTAAGGCTAGGGCTCCCCTAGCCCTCAGGCTAGGGCACCCCTAGGCTTTAGGCTAGGGCTCCCCTAGGCTAAGGCTAGGGCTCCCCTAGCCCTCAGGCTAGGGCACCCCTAGGCTTTAGGCTAGGGCTCCCCTAGGCTAAGGCTAGGGCTCCCCTAGCCCTCAGGCTAGGGCACCCCTAGGCTTTAGGCTAGGGCTCCCCTAGGCTAAGGCTAGGGCTCCCCTAGCCCTCAGGCTAGGGCACCCCTAGGCTTTAGGCTAGGGCTCCCCTAGGCTAAGGCTAGGGCTCCCCTAGCCCTCAGGCTAGGGCACCCCTAGGCTTTAGGCTAGGGCTCCCCTAGGCTAAGGCTAGGGCTCCCCTAGCCCTCAGGCTAGGGCACCCCTAGGCTTTAGGCTAGGGCTCCCCTAGGCTAAGGCTAGGGCTCCCCTAGCCCTCAGGCTAGGGCACCCCTAGGCTTTAGGCTAGGGCTCCCCTAGGCTAAGGCTAGGGCTCCCCTAGCCCTCAGGCTAGGGCACCCCTAGGCTTTAGGCTAGGGCTCCCCTAGGCTAAGGCTAGGGCTCCCCTAGCCCTCAGGCTAGGGCACCCCTAGGCTTTAGGCTAGGGCTCCCCTAGGCTAAGGCTAGGGCTCCCCTAGCCCTCAGGCTAGGGCACCCCTAGGCTTTAGGCTAGGGCTCCCCTAGGCTAAGGCTAGGGCTCCCCTAGCCCTCAGGCTAGGGCACCCCTAGGCTTTAGGCTAGGGCTCCCCTAGGCTAAGGCTAGGGCTCCCCTAGCCCTCAGGCTAGGGCACCCCTAGGCTTTAGGCTAGGGCTCCCCTAGGCTAAGGCTAGGGCTCCCCTAGCCCTCAGGCTAGGGCACCCCTAGGCTTTAGGCTAGGGCTCCCCTAGGCTAAGGCTAGGGCTCCCCTAGCCCTCAGGCTAGGGCACCCCTAGGCTTTAGGGCTCCCCTAGGCTAAGGCTAGGGCTCCCCTAGCCCTCAGGCTAGGGCACCCCTAGGCTTTAGGCTAGGGCTCCCCTAGGCTAAGGCTAGGGCTCCCCTAGCCCTCAGGCTAGGGCACCCCTAGGCTTTAGGCTAGGGCTCCCCTAGGCTAAGGCTAGGGCTCCCCTAGCCCTCAGGCTAGGGCACCCCTAGGCTTTAGGCTAGGGCTCCCCTAGGCTAAGGCTAGGGCTCCCCTAGCCCTCAGGCTAGGGCACCCCTAGGCTTTAGGCTAGGGCTCCCCTAGGCTAAGGCTAGGGCTCCCCTAGCCCTCAGGCTAGGGCACCCCTAGGCTTTAGGCTAGGGCTCCCCTAGGCTAAGGCTAGGGCTCCCCTAGCCCTCAGGCTAGGGCACCCCTAGGCTTTAGGCTAGGGCTCCCCTAGGCTAAGGCTAGGGCTCCCCTAGCCCTCAGGCTAGGGCACCCCTAGGCTTTAGGCTAGGGCTCCCCTAGGCTAAGGCTAGGGCTCCCCTAGCCCTCAGGCTAGGGCACCCCTAGGCTTTAGGCTAGGGCTCCCCTAGGCTAAGGCTAGGGCTCCCCTAGCCCTCAGGCTAGGGCACCCCTAGGCTTTAGGCTAGGGCTCCCCTAGGCTAAGGCTAGGGCTCCCCTAGCCCTCAGGCTAGGGCACCCCTAGGCTTTAGGCTAGGGCTCCCCTAGGCTAAGGCTAGGGCTCCCCTAGCCCTCAGGCTAGGGCACCCCTAGGCTTTAGGCTAGGGCTCCCCTAGGCTAAGGCTAGGGCTCCCCTAGCCCTCAGGCTAGGGCACCCCTAGGCTTTAGGCTAGGGCTCCCCTAGGCTAAGGCTAGGGCTCCCCTAGCCCTCAGGCTAGGGCACCCCTAGGCTTTAGGCTAGGGCTCCCCTAGGCTAAGGCTAGGGCTCCCCTAGCCCTCAGGCTAGGGCACCCCTAGGCTTTAGGCTAGGGCTCCCCTAGGCTAAGGCTAGGGCTCCCCTAGCCCTCAGGCTAGGGCACCCCTAGGCTTTAGGCTAGGGCTCCCCTAGGCTAAGGCTAGGGCTCCCCTAGCCCTCAGGCTAGGGCACCCCTAGGCTTTAGGCTAGGGCTCCCCTAGGCTAAGGCTAGGGCTCCCCTAGCCCTCAGGCTAGGGCACCCCTAGGCTTTAGGCTAGGGCTCCCCTAGGCTAAGGCTAGGGCTCCCCTAGCCCTCAGGCTAGGGCACCCCTAGGCTTTAGGCTAGGGCTCCCCTAGGCTAAGGCTAGGGCTCCCCTAGCCCTCAGGCTAGGGCACCCCTAGGCTTTAGGCTAGGGCTCCCCTAGGCTAAGGCTAGGGCTCCCCTAGCCCTCAGGCTAGGGCACCCCTAGGCTTTAGGCTAGGGCTCCCCTAGGCTAAGGCTAGGGCTCCCCTAGCCCTCAGGCTAGGGCACCCCTAGGCTTTAGGCTAGGGCTCCCCTAGGCTAAGGCTAGGGCTCCCCTAGCCCTCAGGCTAGGGCACCCCTAGGCTTTAGGCTAGGGCTCCCCTAGGCTAAGGCTAGGGCTCCCCTAGCCCTCAGGCTAGGGCACCCCTAGGCTTTAGGCTAGGGCTCCCCTAGGCTAAGGCTAGGGCTCCCCTAGCCCTCAGGCTAGGGCACCCCTAGGCTTTAGGCTAGGGCTCCCCTAGGCTAAGGCTAGGGCTCCCCTAGCCCTCAGGCTAGGGCACCCCTAGGCTTTAGGCTAGGGCTCCCCTAGGCTAAGGCTAGGGCTCCCCTAGCCCTCAGGCTAGGGCACCCCTAGGCTTTAGGCTAGGGCTCCCCTAGGCTAAGGCTAGGGCTCCCCTAGCCCTCAGGCTAGGGCACCCCTAGGCTTTAGGCTAGGGCTCCCCTAGGCTAAGGCTAGGGCTCCCCTAGCCCTCAGGCTAGGGCACCCCTAGGCTTTAGGCTAGGGCTCCCCTAGGCTAAGGCTAGGGCTCCCCTAGCCCTCAGGCTAGGGCACCCCTAGGCTTTAGGCTAGGGCTCCCCTAGGCTAAGGCTAGGGCTCCCCTAGCCCTCAGGCTAGGGCACCCCTAGGCTTTAGGCTAGGGCTCCCCTAGGCTAAGGCTAGGGCTCCCCTAGCCCTCAGGCTAGGGCACCCCTAGGCTTTAGGCTAGGGCTCCCCTAGGCTAAGGCTAGGGCTCCCCTAGCCCTCAGGCTAGGGCACCCCTAGGCTTTAGGCTAGGGCTCCCCTAGGCTAAGGCTAGGGCTCCCCTAGCCCTCAGGCTAGGGCACCCCTAGGCTTTAGGCTAGGGCTCCCCTAGGCTAAGGCTAGGGCTCCCCTAGCCCTCAGGCTAGGGCACCCCTAGGCTTTAGGCTAGGGCTCCCCTAGGCTAAGGCTAGGGCTCCCCTAGCCCTCAGGCTAGGGCACCCCTAGGCTTTAGGCTAGGGCTCCCCTAGGCTAAGGCTAGGGCTCCCCTAGCCCTCAGGCTAGGGCACCCCTAGGCTTTAGGCTAGGGCTCCCCTAGGCTAAGGCTAGGGCTCCCCTAGCCCTCAGGCTAGGGCACCCCTAGGCTTTAGGCTAGGGCTCCCCTAGGCTAAGGCTAGGGCTCCCCTAGCCCTCAGGCTAGGGCACCCCTAGGCTTTAGGCTAGGGCTCCCCTAGGCTAAGGCTAGGGCTCCCCTAGCCCTCAGGCTAGGGCACCCCTAGGCTTTAGGCTAGGGCTCCCCTAGGCTAAGGCTAGGGCTCCCCTAGCCCTCAGGCTAGGGCACCCCTAGGCTTTAGGCTAGGGCTCCCCTAGGCTAAGGCTAGGGCTCCCCTAGCCCTCAGGCTAGGGCACCCCTAGGCTTTAGGCTAGGGCTCCCCTAGGCTAAGGCTAGGGCTCCCCTAGCCCTCAGGCTAGGGCACCCCTAGGCTTTAGGCTAGGGCTCCCCTAGGCTAAGGCTAGGGCTCCCCTAGCCCTCAGGCTAGGGCACCCCTAGGCTTTAGGCTAGGGCTCCCCTAGGCTAAGGCTAGGGCTCCCCTAGCCCTCAGGCTAGGGCACCCCTAGGCTTTAGGCTAGGGCTCCCCTAGGCTAAGGCTAGGGCTCCCCTAGCCCTCAGGCTAGGGCACCCCTAGGCTTTAGGCTAGGGCTCCCCTAGGCTAAGGCTAGGGCTCCCCTAGCCCTCAGGCTAGGGCACCCCTAGGCTTTAGGCTAGGGCTCCCCTAGGCTAAGGCTAGGGCTCCCCTAGCCCTCAGGCTAGGGCACCCCTAGGCTTTAGGCTAGGGCTCCCCTAGGCTAAGGCTAGGGCTCCCCTAGCCCTCAGGCTAGGGCACCCCTAGGCTTTAGGCTAGGGCTCCCCTAGGCTAAGGCTAGGGCTCCCCTAGCCCTCAGGCTAGGGCACCCCTAGGCTTTAGGCTAGGGCTCCCCTAGGCTAAGGCTAGGGCTCCCCTAGCCCTCAGGCTAGGGCACCCCTAGGCTTTAGGCTAGGGCTCCCCTAGGCTAAGGCTAGGGCTCCCCTAGCCCTCAGGCTAGGGCACCCCTAGGCTTTAGGCTAGGGCTCCCCTAGGCTAAGGCTAGGGCTCCCCTAGCCCTCAGGCTAGGGCACCCCTAGGCTTTAGGCTAGGGCTCCCCTAGGCTAAGGCTAGGGCTCCCCTAGCCCTCAGGCTAGGGCACCCCTAGGCTTTAGGCTAGGGCTCCCCTAGGCTAAGGCTAGGGCTCCCCTAGCCCTCAGGCTAGGGCACCCCTAGGCTTTAGGCTAGGGCTCCCCTAGGCTAAGGCTAGGGCTCCCCTAGCCCTCAGGCTAGGGCACCCCTAGGCTTTAGGCTAGGGCTCCCCTAGGCTAAGGCTAGGGCTCCCCTAGCCCTCAGGCTAGGGCACCCCTAGGCTTTAGGCTAGGGCTCCCCTAGGCTAAGGCTAGGGCTCCCCTAGCCCTCAGGCTAGGGCACCCCTAGGCTTTAGGCTAGGGCTCCCCTAGGCTAAGGCTAGGGCTCCCCTAGCCCTCAGGCTAGGGCACCCCTAGGCTTTAGGCTAGGGCTCCCCTAGGCTAAGGCTAGGGCTCCCCTAGCCCTCAGGCTAGGGCACCCCTAGGCTTTAGGCTAGGGCTCCCCTAGGCTAAGGCTAGGGCTCCCCTAGCCCTCAGGCTAGGGCACCCCTAGGCTTTAGGCTAGGGCTCCCCTAGGCTAAGGCTAGGGCTCCCCTAGCCCTCAGGCTAGGGCACCCCTAGGCTTTAGGCTAGGGCTCCCCTAGGCTAAGGCTAGGGCTCCCCTAGCCCTCAGGCTAGGGCACCCCTAGGCTTTAGGCTAGGGCTCCCCTAGGCTAAGGCTAGGGCTCCCCTAGCCCTCAGGCTAGGGCACCCCTAGGCTTTAGGCTAGGGCTCCCCTAGGCTAAGGCTAGGGCTCCCCTAGCCCTCAGGCTAGGGCACCCCTAGGCTTTAGGCTAGGGCTCCCCTAGGCTAAGGCTAGGGCTCCCCTAGCCCTCAGGCTAGGGCACCCCTAGGCTTTAGGCTAGGGCTCCCCTAGGCTAAGGCTAGGGCTCCCCTAGCCCTCAGGCTAGGGCACCCCTAGGCTTTAGGCTAGGGCTCCCCTAGGCTAAGGCTAGGGCTCCCCTAGCCCTCAGGCTAGGGCACCCCTAGGCTTTAGGCTAGGGCTCCCCTAGGCTAAGGCTAGGGCTCCCCTAGCCCTCAGGCTAGGGCACCCCTAGGCTTTAGGCTAGGGCTCCCCTAGGCTAAGGCTAGGGCTCCCCTAGCCCTCAGGCTAGGGCACCCCTAGGCTTTAGGCTAGGGCTCCCCTAGGCTAAGGCTAGGGCTCCCCTAGCCCTCAGGCTAGGGCACCCCTAGGCTTTAGGCTAGGGCTCCCCTAGGCTAAGGCTAGGGCTCCCCTAGCCCTCAGGCTAGGGCACCCCTAGGCTTTAGGCTAGGGCTCCCCTAGGCTAAGGCTAGGGCTCCCCTAGCCCTCAGGCTAGGGCACCCCTAGGCTTTAGGCTAGGGCTCCCCTAGGCTAAGGCTAGGGCTCCCCTAGCCCTCAGGCTAGGGCACCCCTAGGCTTTAGGCTAGGGCTCCCCTAGGCTAAGGCTAGGGCTCCCCTAGCCCTCAGGCTAGGGCACCCCTAGGCTTTAGGCTAGGGCTCCCCTAGGCTAAGGCTAGGGCTCCCCTAGCCCTCAGGCTAGGGCACCCCTAGGCTTTAGGCTAGGGCTCCCCTAGGCTAAGGCTAGGGCTCCCCTAGCCCTCAGGCTAGGGCACCCCTAGGCTTTAGGCTAGGGCTCCCCTAGGCTAAGGCTAGGGCTCCCCTAGCCCTCAGGCTAGGGCACCCCTAGGCTTTAGGCTAGGGCTCCCCTAGGCTAAGGCTAGGGCTCCCCTAGCCCTCAGGCTAGGGCACCCCTAGGCTTTAGGCTAGGGCTCCCCTAGGCTAAGGCTAGGGCTCCCCTAGCCCTCAGGCTAGGGCACCCCTAGGCTTTAGGCTAGGGCTCCCCTAGGCTAAGGCTAGGGCTCCCCTAGCCCTCAGGCTAGGGCACCCCTAGGCTTTAGGCTAGGGCTCCCCTAGGCTAAGGCTAGGGCTCCCCTAGCCCTCAGGCTAGGGCACCCCTAGGCTTTAGGCTAGGGCTCCCCTAGGCTAAGGCTAGGGCTCCCCTAGCCCTCAGGCTAGGGCACCCCTAGGCTTTAGGCTAGGGCTCCCCTAGGCTAAGGCTAGGGCTCCCCTAGCCCTCAGGCTAGGGCACCCCTAGGCTTTAGGCTAGGGCTCCCCTAGGCTAAGGCTAGGGCTCCCCTAGCCCTCAGGCTAGGGCACCCCTAGGCTTTAGGCTAGGGCTCCCCTAGGCTAAGGCTAGGGCTCCCCTAGCCCTCAGGCTAGGGCACCCCTAGGCTTTAGGCTAGGGCTCCCCTAGGCTAAGGCTAGGGCTCCCCTAGCCCTCAGGCTAGGGCACCCCTAGGCTTTAGGCTAGGGCTCCCCTAGGCTAAGGCTAGGGCTCCCCTAGCCCTCAGGCTAGGGCACCCCTAGGCTTTAGGCTAGGGCTCCCCTAGGCTAAGGCTAGGGCTCCCCTAGCCCTCAGGCTAGGGCACCCCTAGGCTTCAGGCTAGGGCTCCCCTAGGCTAAGGCTAGGGCTCCCCTAGCCCTCAGGCTAGGGCACCCCTAGGCCTTAGGCTAGGGCTCCCCTAGGCTAAGGCTAGGGCTCCCCTAGCCCTCAGGCTAGGGCACCCCTAGCCTTCAGGCTAGGGCTCCCCTAGGCTAAGGCTAGGGCTCCCCTAGCCCTCAGGCTAGGGCACCCCTAGCCTTCAGGCTAGGGCTCCCCTAGGCTAAGGCTAGGGCTCCCCTAGCCTTCAGGCTAGGGCACCCCTAGCCTTCAGGCTCGGGCTCCCCTAGGCTAAGGCTAGGGCTCCCCTAGCCTTCAGGCTAGGGCACCCCTAGGCTTCAGGCTCGGGCTCCCCTAGGCTAAGGCTAGGGCTCCCCTAGCCTTCAGGCTAGGGCACCCCTAGGCTTCAGGCTCGGGCTCCCCTAGGCTAAGGCTAGGGCTCCCCTAGCCTTCAGGCTAGGGCACCCCTCGGCTTCAGGCTCGGGCTCCCCTAGGCTAAGGCTAGGGCTCCCCTAGCCTTCAGGCTAGGGCACCCCTCGGCTTCAGGCTCGGGCTCCCCTA
This sequence comes from Tenrec ecaudatus, assembly GCF_050624435.1. Classification (NCBI taxonomy): domain Eukaryota; kingdom Metazoa; phylum Chordata; class Mammalia; order Afrosoricida; family Tenrecidae; genus Tenrec; species Tenrec ecaudatus. The sequence goes on along the minus strand of NW_027458297.1, from coordinate 6,946 downwards.
GGCTAAGGCTAGGGCTCCCCTAGCCTTCAGGCTAGGGCACCCCTCGGCTTCAGGCTCGGGCTCCCCTAGGCTAAGGCTAGGGCTCCCCTAGCCTTCAGGCTAGGGCACCCCTAGGCTTCAGGCTCGGGCTCCCCTAGGCTAAGGCTAGGGCTCCCCTAGCCTTCAGGCTAGGGCACCCCTAGGCTTCAGGCTCGGGCTCCCCTAGGCTAAGGCTAGGGCTCCCCTAGCCTTCAGGCTAGGGCACCCCTAGGCTTCAGGCTCGGGCTCCCCTAGGCTAAGGCTAGGGCTCCCCTAGCCTTCAGGCTAGGGCACCCCTAGGCTTCAGGCTCGGGCTCCCCTAGGCTAAGGCTAGGGCTCCCCTAGCCTTCAGGCTAGGGCACCCCTAGGCTTCAGGCTCGGGCTCCCCTAGGCTAAGGCTAGGGCTCCCCTAGCCTTCAGGCTAGGGCACCCCTAGGCTTCAGGCTCGGGCTCCCCTAGGCTAAGGCTAGGGCTCCCCTAGCCTTCAGGCTAGGGCACCCCTAGGCTTCAGGCTCGGGCTCCCCTAGGCTAAGGCTAGGGCTCCCCTAGCCTTCAGGCTAGGGCACCCCTAGGCTTCAGGCTCGGGCTCCCCTAGGCTAAGGCTAGGGCTCCCCTAGCCTTCAGGCTAGGGCACCCCTAGGCTTCAGGCTCGGGCTCCCCTAGGCTAAGGCTAGGGCTCCCCTAGCCTTCAGGCTAGGGCACCCCTAGGCTTCAGGCTCGGGCTCCCCTAGGCTAAGGCTAGGGCTCCCCTAGCCTTCAGGCTAGGGCACCCCTAGGCTTCAGGCTCGGGCTCCCCTAGGCTAAGGCTAGGGCTCCCCTAGCCTTCAGGCTAGGGCACCCCTAGGCTTCAGGCTCGGGCTCCACTAGGCTAAGGCTAGGGCTCCCCTAGCCTTCAGGCTAGGGACCCCTAGGCTTCAGGCTCGGGCTCCCCTAGGCTAAGGCTAGGGCTCCCCTAGCCTTCAGGCTAGGGCACCCCTAGGCTTCAGGCTAGGGCTCCCCTAGGCTAAGGCTAGGGCTCCCCTCGCCTTCAGGCTAGGGCACCCCTAGGCTTCAGGCTAGGGCTCCCCTAGGCTAAGGCTAGGGCTCCCCTCGCCTTCAGGCTAGGGCACCCCTAGGCTTCAGGCTAGGGCTCCCCTAGGCTAAGGCTAGGGCTCCCCTAGCCTTCAGGCTAGGGCACCCCTAGGCTTCAGGCTAGGGCTCCCCTAGGCTAAGGCTAGGGCTCCCCTCGCCTTCAGGCTAGGGCACCCCTAGGCTTCAGGCTAGGGCTCCCCTAGGCTAAGGCTAGGGCTCCCCTCGCCTTCAGGCTAGGGCACCCCTAGGCTTCAGGCTAGGGCTCCCCTAGGCTAAGGCTAGGGCTCCCCTCGCCTTCAGGCTAGGGCACCCCTAGGCTTCAGGCTAGGGCTCCCCTAGGCTAAGGCTAGGGCTCCCCTCGCCTTCAGGCTAGGGCACCCCTAGGCTTCAGGCTAGGGCTCCCCTAGGCTAAGGCTAGGGCTCCCCTCGCCTTCAGGCTAGGGCACCCCTAGGCTTCAGGCTAGGGCTCCCCTAGGCTAAGGCTAGGGCTCCCCTCGCCTTCAGGCTAGGGCACCCCTAGGCTTCAGGCTAGGGCTCCCTAGGCTAAGGCTAGGGCTCCCCTCGCCTTCAGGCTAGGGCACCCCTAGGCTTCAGGCTAGGGCTCCCCTAGGCTAAGGCTAGGGCTCCCCTCGCCTTCAGGCTAGGGCACCCCTAGGCTTCAGGCTAGGGCTCCCCTAGGCTAAGGCTAGGGCTCCCCTCGCCTTCAGGCTAGGGCACCCCTAGGCTTCAGGCTAGGGCTCCCCTAGGCTAAGGCTAGGGCTCCCCTCGCCTTCAGGCTAGGGCACCCCTAGGCTTCAGGCTAGGGCTCCCCTAGGCTAAGGCTAGGGCTCCCCTCGCCTTCAGGCTAGGGCACCCCTAGGCTTCAGGCTAGGGCTCCCCTAGGCTAAGGCTAGGGCTCCCCTCGCCTTCAGGCTAGGGCACCCCTAGGCTTCAGGCTAGGGCTCCCCTAGGCTAAGGCTAGGGCTCCCCTCGCCTTCAGGCTAGGGCACCCCTAGGCTTCAGGCTAGGGCTCCCCTAGGCTAAGGCTAGGGCTCCCCTCGCCTTCAGGCTAGGGCACCCCTAGGCTTCAGGCTAGGGCTCCCCTAGGCTAAGGCTAGGGCTCCCCTCGCCTTCAGGCTAGGGCACCCCTAGGCTTCAGGCTAGGGCTCCCCTAGGCTAAGGCTAGGGCTCCCCTCGCCTTCAGGCTAGGGCACCCCTAGGCTTCAGGCTAGGGCTCCCCTAGGCTAAGGCTAGGGCTCCCCTCGCCTTCAGGCTAGGGCACCCCTAGGCTTCAGGCTAGGGCTCCCCTAGGCTAAGGCTAGGGCTCCCCTCGCCTTCAGGCTAGGGCACCCCTAGGCTTCAGGCTAGGGCTCCCCTAGGCTAAGGCTAGGGCTCCCCTCGCCTTCAGGCTAGGGCACCCCTAGGCTTCAGGCTAGGGCTCCCCTAGGCTAAGGCTAGGGCTCCCCTCGCCTTCAGGCTAGGGCACCCCTAGGCTTCAGGCTAGGGCTCCCCTAGGCTAAGGCTAGGGCTCCCCTCGCCTTCAGGCTAGGGCACCCCTAGGCTTCAGGCTAGGGCTCCCCTAGGCTAAGGCTAGGGCTCCCCTCGCCTTCAGGCTAGGGCACCCCTAGGCTTCAGGCTAGGGCTCCCCTAGGCTAAGGCTAGGGCTCCCCTCGCCTTCAGGCTAGGGCACCCCTAGGCTTCAGGCTAGGGCTCCCCTAGGCTAAGGCTAGGGCTCCCCTCGCCTTCAGGCTAGGGCACCCCTAGGCTTCAGGCTAGGGCTCCCCTAGGCTAAGGCTAGGGCTCCCCTCGCCTTCAGGCTAGGGCACCCCTAGGCTTCAGGCTAGGGCTCCCCTAGGCTAAGGCTAGGGCTCCCCTCGCCTTCAGGCTAGGGCACCCCTAGGCTTCAGGCTAGGGCTCCCCTAGGCTAAGGCTAGGGCTCCCCTCGCCTTCAGGCTAGGGCACCCCTAGGCTTCAGGCTAGGGCTCCCCTAGGCTAAGGCTAGGGCTCCCCTCGCCTTCAGGCTAGGGCACCCCTAGGCTTCAGGCTAGGGCTCCCCTAGGCTAAGGCTAGGGCTCCCCTCGCCTTCAGGCTAGGGCACCCCTAGGCTTCAGGCTAGGGCTCCCCTAGGCTAAGGCTAGGGCTCCCCTCGCCTTCAGGCTAGGGCACCCCTAGGCTTCAGGCTAGGGCTCCCCTAGGCTAAGGCTAGGGCTCCCCTCGCCTTCAGGCTAGGGCACCCCTAGGCTTCAGGCTAGGGCTCCCCTAGGCTAAGGCTAGGGCTCCCCTCGCCTTCAGGCTAGGGCACCCCTAGGCTTCAGGCTAGGGCTCCCCTAGGCTAAGGCTAGGGCTCCCCTCGCCTTCAGGCTAGGGCACCCCTAGGCTTCAGGCTAGGGCTCCCCTAGGCTAAGGCTAGGGCTCCCCTCGCCTTCAGGCTAGGGCACCCCTAGGCTTCAGGCTAGGGCTCCCCTAGGCTAAGGCTAGGGCTCCCCTCGCCTTCAGGCTAGGGCACCCCTAGGCTTCAGGCTAGGGCTCCCCTAGGCTAAGGCTAGGGCTCCCCTCGCCTTCAGGCTAGGGCACCCCTAGGCTTCAGGCTAGGGCTCCCCTAGGCTAAGGCTAGGGCTCCCCTCGCCTTCAGGCTAGGGCACCCCTAGGCTTCAGGCTAGGGCTCCCCTAGGCTAAGGCTAGGGCTCCCCTAGCCTTCAGGCTAGGGCACCCCTAGGCTTCAGGCTCGGGCTCCCCTAGGCTAAGGCTAGGGCTCCCCTAGCCTTCAGGCTAGGGCACCCCTAGGCTTCAGGCTCGGGCTCCCCTAGGCTAAGGCTAGGGCTCCCCTAGCCTTCAGGCTAGGGCACCCCTAGGCTTCAGGCTCGGGCTCCCCTAGGCTAAGGCTAGGGCTCCCCTAGCCTTCAGGCTAGGGCACCCCTAGGCTTCAGGCTCGGGCTCCCCTAGGCTAAGGCTAGGGCTCCCCTAGCCTTCAGGCTAGGGCACCCCTAGGCTTCAGGCTCGGGCTCCCCTAGGCTAAGGCTAGGGCTCCCCTAGCCTTCAGGCTAGGGCACCCCTAGGCTTCAGGCTCGGGCTCCCCTAGGCTAAGGCTAGGGCTCCCCTAGCCTTCAGGCTAGGGCACCCCTAGGCTTCAGGCTCGGGCTCCCCTAGGCTAAGGCTAGGGCTCCCCTAGCCTTCAGGCTAGGGCACCCCTAGGCTTCAGGCTCGGGCTCCCCTAGGCTAAGGCTAGGGCTCCCCTAGCCTTCAGGCTAGGGCACCCCTAGGCTTCAGGCTAGGGCTCCCCTAGGCTAAGGCTAGGGCTCCCCTAGCCTTCAGGCTAGGGCACCCCTAGGCTTCAGGCTAGGGCTCCCCTAGGCTAAGGCTAGGGCTCCCCTAGCCTTCAGGCTAGGGCACCCCTAGGCTTCAGGCTAGGGCTCCCCTAGGCTAAGGCTAGGGCTCCCCTAGCCTTCAGGCTAGGGCACCCCTAGGCTTCAGGCTAGGGCTCCCCTAGGCTAAGGCTAGGGCTCCCCTAGCCTTCAGGCTAGGGCACCCCTAGGCTTCAGGCTAGGGCTCCCCTAGGCTAAGGCTAGGGCTCCCCTAGCCTTCAGGCTAGGGCACCCCTAGGCTTCAGGCTAGGGCTCCCCTAGGCTAAGGCTAGGGCTCCCCTAGCCTTCAGGCTAGGGCACCCCTAGGCTTCAGGCTAGGGCTCCCCTAGGCTAAGGCTAGGGCTCCCCTAGCCTTCAGGCTAGGGCACCCCTAGGCTTCAGGCTAGGGCTCCCCTAGGCTAAGGCTAGGGCTCCCCTAGCCTTCAGGCTAGGGCACCCCTAGGCTTCAGGCTAGGGCTCCCCTAGGCTAAGGCTAGGGCTCCCCTAGCCTTCAGGCTAGGGCACCCCTAGGCTTCAGGCTAGGGCTCCCCTAGGCTAAGGCTAGGGCTCCCCTAGCCTTCAGGCTAGGGCACCCCTAGGCTTCAGGCTAGGGCTCCCCTAGGCTAAGGCTAGGGCTCCCCTAGCCTTCAGGCTAGGGCACCCCTAGGCTTCAGGCTAGGGCTCCCCTAGGCTTCAGGCTAGGGCTCCCCTAGGCTAAGGCTAGGGCTCCCCTAGCCTTCAGGCTAGGGCACCCCTAGGCTTCAGGCTAGGGCTCCCCTAGGCTAAGGCTAGGGCTCCCCTAGCCTTCAGGCTAGGGACACCCCTAGGCTTCAGGCTAGGGCTCCCCTAGGCTAAGGCTAGGGCTCCCCTCGCCTTCAGGCTAGGGCACCCCTAGGCTTCAGGCTAGGGCTCCCCTAGGCTAAGGCTAGGGCTCCCCTCGCCTTCAGGCTAGGGCACCCCTAGGCTTCAGGCTAGGGCTCCCCTAGGCTAAGGCTAGGGCTCCCCTCGCCTTCAGGCTAGGGCACCCCTAGGCTTCAGGCTAGGGCTCCCCTAGGCTAAGGCTAGGGCTCCCCTCGCCTTCAGGCTAGGGCACCCCTAGGCTTCAGGCTAGGGCTCCCCTAGGCTAAGGCTAGGGCTCCCCTCGCCTTCAGGCTAGGGCACCCCTAGGCTTCAGGCTAGGGCTCCCCTAGGCTAAGGCTAGGGCTCCCCTCGCCTTCAGGCTAGGGCACCCCTAGGCTTCAGGCTAGGGCTCCCCTAGGCTAAGGCTAGGGCTCCCCTCGCCTTCAGGCTAGGGCACCCCTAGGCTTCAGGCTAGGGCTCCCCTAGGCTAAGGCTAGGGCTCCCCTCGCCTTCAGGCTAGGGCACCCCTAGGCTTCAGGCTAGGGCTCCCCTAGGCTAAGGCTAGGGCTCCCCTCGCCTTCAGGCTAGGGCACCCCTAGGCTTCAGGCTAGGGCTCCCCTAGGCTAAGGCTAGGGCTCCCCTCGCCTTCAGGCTAGGGCACCCCTAGGCTTCAGGCTAGGGCTCCCCTAGGCTAAGGCTAGGGCTCCCCTCGCCTTCAGGCTAGGGCACCCCTAGGCTTCAGGCTAGGGCTCCCCTAGGCTAAGGCTAGGGCTCCCCTCGCCTTCAGGCTAGGGCACCCCTAGGCTTCAGGCTAGGGCTCCCCTAGGCTAAGGCTAGGGCTCCCCTCGCCTTCAGGCTAGGGCACCCCTAGGCTTCAGGCTAGGGCTCCCCTAGGCTAAGGCTAGGGCTCCCCTCGCCTTCAGGCTAGGGCACCCCTAGGCTTCAGGCTAGGGCTCCCCTAGGCTAAGGCTAGGGCTCCCCTCGCCTTCAGGCTAGGGCACCCCTAGGCTTCAGGCTAGGGCTCCCCTAGGCTAAGGCTAGGGCTCCCCTCGCCTTCAGGCTAGGGCACCCCTAGGCTTCAGGCTAGGGCTCCCCTAGGCTAAGGCTAGGGCTCCCCTCGCCTTCAGGCTAGGGCACCCCTCGCCTTCAGGCTAGGGCACCCCTAGGCTTCAGGCTAGGGCTCCCCTAGGCTAAGGCTAGGGCTCCCCTCGCCTTCAGGCTAGGGCACCCCTAGGCTTCAGGCTAGGGCTCCCCTAGGCTAAGGCTAGGGCTCCCCTCGCCTTCAGGCTAGGGCACCCCTAGGCTTCAGGCTAGGGCTCCCCTAGGCTAAGGCTAGGGCTCCCCTCGCCTTCAGGCTAGGGCACCCCTAGGCTTCAGGCTAGGGCTCCCCTAGGCTAAGGCTAGGGCTCCCCTCGCCTTCAGGCTAGGGCACCCCTAGGCTTCAGGCTAGGGCTCCCCTAGGCTAAGGCTAGGGCTCCCCTCGCCTTCAGGCTAGGGCACCCCTAGGCTTCAGGCTAGGGCTCCCCTAGGCTAAGGCTAGGGCTCCCCTCGCCTTCAGGCTAGGGCACCCCTAGGCTTCAGGCTAGGGCTCCCCTAGGCTAAGGCTAGGGCTCCCCTCGCCTTCAGGCTAGGGCACCCCTAGGCTTCAGGCTAGGGCTCCCCTAGGCTAAGGCTAGGGCTCCCCTCGCCTTCAGGCT
>NW_027458296.1:300000-403267 GCF_050624435.1 Tenrec ecaudatus | reverse complement strand
AAGCCCTAGCCTTAGCCTAGGGGAGCCTAAAGCCTAGGGGTGCCCTAGCCTCCTGAAGGCTAGGGGAGCCCTAGCCTTAGCCTAGGGGAACCTAAAGCCTAGGGGTGCCCTAGCTCCTGAGGCTAGGGGAGCCCTAGCCTTAGCCTAGGGGAGCCTAAAGCCAAGGGGTGCCCTAGCTCCTGAAGGCTAGGGGAGCCCTAGCCTTAGCCTAGGGGAGCCTAAAGCCTAGGGGTGCCCTAGCTCCTGAAGGCTAGGGGAGCCCTAGCCTTAGCCTAGGGGAGCCTAAAGCCTAGGGGTGCCCTAGCCTCCTGAAGGCTAGGGAGCCCTAGCCTTAGCCTAGGGAGCCTAAGCCTAGGGGTGCCCTAGCCTCCTGAAGGCTAGGGGAGCCCTAGCCTTAGCCTTGGGAGCCCTAGCCTCCTGAAGGCTAGGGGAGCCCTAGCCTTAGCCTAGGGCCCTAGCCTCCCTGAAGGCTAGGGGAGCCCTAGCCTTAGCCTAGGGGAGCCCTAGCCTCCTGAAGGCTAGGGGAGCCCTAGCCTTAGCCTAGGGGAGCTCTAGCCTCCTGAAGGCTAGGGGAGCCCTAGCCTTAGCCTAGGGAGCCCTAGCCTCCTGAAGGCTAGGGGAGCCCTAGCCTAGCCTAGGGGAGCCCTAGCCTCCTGAAGGCTAGGGGAGCCCTAGCCTTAGCCTAGGAGCTAGCCTAAAGCCTAGGGGTGCCCTAGCCTGAAGGCTAGGGGAGCCCTAGCCTTAGCCTAGGGGAGCCTAGCCTAAAGCCTAGGGGTGCCCTAGCCTGAAGGCTAGGGGAGCCCTAGCCTTAGCCTAGGGGAGCCCTAGCCTAAAGCCTAGGGGTGCCCTAGCTCTGAAGGCTAGGGGGAGCCCTAGCCTTAGCCTAGGGGAGCCTAAAGCCTAGGGGTGCCCTAGCCTCCTGAAGGCTAGGGGAGCCCTAGCCCTAAGCTAGGGGAGCCTAAAGCCTAGGGGTGCCCTAGCCTCCTGAAGGCTAGGGGAGCCCTAGCCTTAGCCTAGGGGAGCCTAAAGCCTAGGGGTGCCCTAGCCTCCTGAGCTAGGGGAGCCCTAGCCTTAGCCTAGGGGAGCCTAAAGCCTAGGGGTGCCCTAGCCTCCTGAAGGCTAGGGGAGCCCTAGCCTTAGCCTAGGGGAGCCTAAAGCCTAGGGGTTGCCCTAGCCTCCTGAAGGCTAGGGGAGCCCTAGCCCTTAGCCTAGGGGAGCCTAAAGCCTAGGGGTGCCCTAGCCTCCTGAAGGCTAGGGGAGCCCTAGCCTTAGCCTAGGGGAGCCTAAAGCCTAGGGGTGCCCTAGCCTCCTGAAGGCTAGGGGAGCCCTAGCCCTTAGCCTAGGGGAGCCTAAAGCCTAGGGGTGCCCTAGCCTCCCTGAAGGCTAGGGGAGCCCTAGCCTTAGCCTAGGGGAGCCTAAAGCCTAGGGGTGCCCTAGCCTCCTGAAGGCTAGGGGAGCCCTAGCCTTAGCCTAGGGGAGCCTAAAGCCTAGGGGTGCCCTAGCCTCCTGAAGGCTAGGGGAGCCCTAGCCTTAGCCTAGGGGAGCCTAAAGCCTAGGGGTGCCCTAGCCTCCTGAAGGCTAGGGGAGCCCTAGCCTTAGCCTAGGGGAGCCTAAAGCCTAGGGGTGCCCTAGCCTCCTGAAGGCTAGGGGAGCCCTAGCCTTAGCCTAGGGGAGCCTAAAGCCTAGGGGTGCCCTAGCCTCCTGAAGGCTAGGGGAGCCCTAGCCTTAGCCTAGGGGAGCCTAAAGCCTAGGGGTGCCCTAGCCTCCTGAAGGCTAGGGGAGCCCTAGCCTTAGCCTAGGGGAGCCTAAAGCCTAGGGGTGCCCTAGCCTCCTGAAGGCTAGGGAGCCCTAGCCTTAGCCTAGGGGAGCCTAAAGCCTAGGGGGTGCCCTAGCCTCCTGAAGGCTAGGGGAGCCCTAGCCTTAGCCTAGGGGAGCCTAAAGCCTAGGGGTGCCCTAGCCTCCTGAAGGCTAGGGGAGCCCTAGCCTTAGCCTAGGGGAGCCTAAAGCCTAGGGGTGCCCTAGCCTCCTGAAGGCTAGGGGAGCCCTAGCCTTAGCCTAGGGGAGCCTAAAGCCTAGGGGTGCCCTAGCCTCCTGAAGGCTAGGGGAGCCCTAGCCTTAGCCTAGGGGAGCCTAAAGCCTAGGGGTGCCCTAGCCTCCTGAAGGCTAGGGGAGCCCTAGCCTTAGCCTAGGGAGCCTAAAGCCTAGGGGTGCCCTAGCCTCCTGAAGGCTAGGGGAGCCCTAGCCTTAGCCTAGGGGAGCCTAAAGCCTAGGGGTGCCCTAGCCTCCTGAAGGCTAGGGGAGCCCTAGCCTTAGCCTAGGGGAGCCTAAAGCTAGGGGTGCCCTAGCCTCCTGAAGGCTAGGGGAGCCCTAGCCTTAGCCTAGGGGAGCCTAAAGCCTAGGGGTGCCCTAGCCTCCTGAAGGCTAGGGGAGCCCTAGCCTTAGCCTAGGGGAGCCTAAAAGCCTAGGGGTGCCCTAGCCTCCTGAAGGCTAGGGGAGCCCTAGCCTTAGCCTAGGGGAGCCTAAAGCCTAGGGGTGCCCTAGCCTCCTGAAGGCTAGGGGAGCCCTAGCCTTAGCCTAGGGGAGCCTAAAGCCTAGGGGTGCCCTAGCCTCCTGAAGGCTAGGGGAGCCCTAGCCTTAGCCTAGGGGAGCCTAAAGCCTAGGGGTGCCCTAGCCTCCTGAAGGCTAGGGGAGCCCTAGCCTTAGCCTAGGGGAGCCTAAAGCCTAGGGGTGCCCTAGCCTCCTGAAGGCTAGGGGAGCCCTAGCCTTAGCCTAGGGGAGCCTAAAGCCTAGGGGTGCCCTAGCCTCCTGAAGGCTAGGGGAGCCCTAGCCTTAGCCTAGGGAGCCTAAAGCCTAGGGGTGCCCTAGCCTCCTGAAGGCTAGGGGAGCCCTAGCCTTAGCCTAGGGGAGCCTAAAGCCTAGGGGTGCCCTAGCCTCCTGAAGGCTAGGGGAGCCCTAGCCTTAGCCTAGGGGAGCCTAAAGCCTAGGGGTGCCCTAGCCTCCTGAAGGCTAGGGGAGCCCTAGCCTTAGCCTAGGGGAGCCTAAAGCCTAGGGGTGCCCTAGCCTCCTGAAGGCTAGGGGAGCCCTAGCCTTAGCCTAGGGGAGCCTAAAGCCTAGGGGTGCCCTAGCCTCCTGAAGGCTAGGGGAGCCCTAGCCTTAGCCTAGGGGAGCCTAAAGCCTAGGGGTGCCCTAGCCTCCTGAAGGCTAGGGGAGCCCTAGCCTTAGCCTAGGGGAGCCTAAAGCCTAGGGGTGCCCTAGCCTCCTGAAGGCTAGGGGAGCCCTAGCCTTAGCCTAGGGGAGCCTAAAGCTAGGGGTGCCCTAGCCTCCTGAAGGCTAGGGGAGCCTAGCCTTAGCCTAGGGGAGCCTAAAGCCTAGGGGTGCCCTAGCCTCCTGAAGGCTAGGGGAGCCCTAGCCTTAGCCTAGGGAGCCTAAAGCCTAGGGGTGCCCTAGCCTCCTGAAGGCTAGGGGAGCCCTAGCCTTAGCCTAGGGGAGCCTAAAGCCTAGGGGTGCCCTAGCCTCCTGAAGGCTAGGGGAGCCCTAGCCTTAGCCTAGGGGAGCCTAAAGCCTAGGGGTGCCCTAGCCTCCTGAAGGCTAGGGGAGCCCTAGCCTTAGCCTAGGGGAGCCTAAAGCCTAGGGGTGCCCTAGCCTCCTGAAGGCTAGGGGAGCCCTAGCCTTAGCCTAGGGGAGCCTAAAGCCTAGGGGTGCCCTAGCCTCCTGAAGGCTAGGGGAGCCCTAGCCTTAGCCTAGGGGAGCCTAAAGCCTAGGGGTTGCCCTAGCCTCCTGAAGGCTAGGGGAGCCCTAGCCTTAGCCTAGGGGAGCCTAAAGCCTAGGGGTGCCCTAGCCTCCTGAAGGCTAGGGGAGCCCTAGCCTTAGCCTAGGGGAGCCTAAAGCCTAGGGGTGCCCTAGCCTCCTGAAGGCTAGGGAGCCCTAGCCTTAGCCTAGGGGAGCCTAAAGCCTAGGGGTGCCCTAGCCTCCTGAAGGCTAGGGGAGCCCTAGCCTTAGCCTAGGGGAGCCTAAAGCCTAGGGGTGCCCTAGCCTCCTGAAGGCTAGGGGAGCCCTAGCCTTAGCCTAGGGGAGCCTAAAGCCTAGGGGTGCCCTAGCTCCTGAAGGCTAGGGGAGCCCTAGCCTTAGCCTAGGGGAGCCTAAAGCCTAGGGGTGCCCTAGCCTCCTGAAGGCTAGGGGAGCCCTAGCCTTAGCCTAGGGGAGCCTAAAGCCTAGGGGTGCCCTAGCCTCCTGAAGGCTAGGGGAGCCCTAGCCTTAGCCTAGGGGAGCCTAAAGCCTAGGGGTGCCCTAGCCTCCTGAAGGCTAGGGGAGCCCTAGCCTTAGCCTAGGGGAGCCTAAAGCCTAGGGGTGCCCTAGCCTCCTGAAGGCTAGGGAAGCCCTAGCCTTAGCCTAGGGGAGCCTAAAGCCTAGGGGTGCCCTAGCCTCCTGAGGCTAGGGGAGCCCTAGCCTTAGCCTAGGGGAGCCTAAAGCCTAGGGGTGCCCTAGCCTCCTGAAGGCTAGGGGAGCCCTAGCCTTAGCCTAGGGGAGCCTAAAGCCTAGGGGTGCCCTAGCCTCCTGAAGGCTAGGGGAGCCCTAGCCTTAGCCTAGGGGAGCCTAAAGCCTAGGGGTGCCCTAGCCTCCTGAAGGCTAGGGGAGCCCTAGCCTTAGCCTAGGGGAGCCTAAAGCCTAGGGGTGCCCTAGCCTCCTGAAGGCTAGGGGAGCCCTAGCCTTAGCCTAGGGGAGCCTAAAGCCTAGGGTGCCCTAGCCTCCTGAAGGCTAGGGGAGCCCTAGCCTTAGCCTAGGGAGCCCTAGCCTCCTGAAGGCTAGGGGAGCCCTAGCCTTAGCCTAGGGGAGCCCTAGCCTCCTGAAGGCTAGGGGAGCCCTAGCCTTAGCCTAGGGGAGCCCTAGCCTCCTGAAGGCTAGGGGAGCCCTAGCCTTAGCCTAGGGGAGCCCTAGCCTAAAGCCTAGGGGTGCCCTAGCCTCCTGAAGGCTGGGGGAGCCCTAGCCTTAGCCTAGGGGAGCCCTAGCCTAAAGCCTAGGGGTGCCCTAGCCTCCTGAAGGCTGGGGAGCCCTAGCCTTAGCCTAGGGGAGCCCTAGCCTAAAGCCTAGGGGTGCCCTAGCCTCCTGAAGGCTGGGGGAGCCCTAGCCTTAGCCCTAGGGGAGCCCTAGCCTAAAGCCTAGGGGTGCCCTAGCCTCCTGAAGGCTGGGGGAGCCCTAGCCTTAGCCTAGGGGAGCCCTAGCCTAAAGCCTAGGGGTGCCCTAGCCTCCTGAAGGCTGGGGGAGCCCTAGCCTTAGCCTAGGGGAGCCCTAGCCTAAAGCCTAGGGGTGCCCTAGCCTCCTGAAGGCTGGGGGAGCCCTAGCCTTAGCCTAGGGGAGCCCTAGCCTAAAGCCTAGGGGTGCCCTAGCCTCCTGAAGGCTGGGGGAGCCCTAGCCTTAGCCTAGGGGAGCCCTAGCCTAAAGCCTAGGGGTGCCTAGCCTCCTGAAGGCTGGGGGAGCCCTAGCCTTAGCCTAGGGGAGCCCTAGCCTAAAGCCTAGGGGTGCCCTAGCCTCCTGAAGGCTGGGGGAGCCCTAGCCTTAGCCTAGGGGAGCCCTAGCCTAAAGCCTAGGGGTGCCCTAGCCTCCGGAAGGCTGGGGGAGCCCTAGCCTTAGCCTAGGGGAGCCCTAGCCTAAAGCCTAGGGGTGCCCTAGCCTCCGGAAGGCTGGGGGAGCCCTAGCCTTAGCCTAGGGGAGCCCTAGCCTAAAGCCTAGGGGTGCCCTAGCCTCCGGAAGGCTAGGGGAGCCCTAGCCTTAGCCTAGGGGAGCCCTAGCCTAAAGCCTAGGGGTGCCCTAGCCTCCGGAAGGCTAGGGGAGCCCTAGCCTTAGCCTAGGGGAGCCCTAGCCTAAAGCCTAGGGGTGCCCTAGCCTCCGGAAGGCTAGGGGAGCCCTAGCCTTAGCCTAGGGGAGCCCTAGCCTAAAGCCTAGGGGTGCCCTAGCCTCCGGAAGGCTAGGGGAGCCCTAGCCTTAGCCTAGGGGAGCCCTAGCCTAAAGCCTAGGGGTGCCCTAGCCTCCGGAAGGCTAGGGGAGCCCTAGCCTTAGCCTAGGGGAGCCCTAGCCTAAAGCCTAGGGGTGCCCTAGCCTCCGGAAGGCTAGGGGAGCCCTAGCCTTAGCCTAGGGGAGCCCTAGCCTAAAGCCTAGGGGTGCCCTAGCCTCCGGAAGGCTAGGGGAGCCCTAGCCTTAGCCTAGGGGAGCCCTAGCCTAAAGCCTAGGGGTGCCCTAGCCTCCGGAAGGCTAGGGGAGCCCTAGCCTTAGCCTAGGGGAGCCCTAGCCTAAAGCCTAGGGGTGCCCTAGCCTCCGGAAGGCTAGGGGAGCCCTAGCCTTAGCCTAGGGGAGCCCTAGCCTAAAGCCTAGGGGTGCCCTAGCCTCCGGAAGGCTAGGGGAGCCCTAGCCTTAGCCTAGGGGAGCCCTAGCCTAAAGCCTAGGGGTGCCCTAGCCTCCGGAAGGCTAGGGGAGCCCTAGCCTTAGCCTAGGGGAGCCCTAGCCTAAAGCCTAGGGGTGCCCTAGCCTCCGGAAGGCTAGGGGAGCCCTAGCCTTAGCCTAGGGGAGCCCTAGCCTAAAGCCTAGGGGTGCCCTAGCCTCCGGAAGGCTAGGGGAGCCCTAGCCTTAGCCTAGGGGAGCCCTAGCCTAAAGCCTAGGGGTGCCCTAGCCTCCGGAAGGCTAGGGGAGCCCTAGCCTTAGCCTAGGGGAGCCCTAGCCTAAAGCCTAGGGGTGCCCTAGCCTCCGGAAGGCTAGGGGAGCCCTAGCCTTAGCCTAGGGGAGCCCTAGCCTAAAGCCTAGGGGTGCCCTAGCCTCCGGAAGGCTAGGGGAGCCCTAGCCTTAGCCTAGGGGAGCCCTAGCCTAAAGCCTAGGGGTGCCCTAGCCTCCGGAAGGCTAGGGGAGCCCTAGCCTTAGCCTAGGGGAGCCCTAGCCTAAAGCCTAGGGGTGCCCTAGCCTCCGGAAGGCTAGGGGAGCCCTAGCCTTAGCCTAGGGGAGCCCTAGCCTAAAGCCTAGGGGTGCCCTAGCCTCCGGAAGGCTAGGGGAGCCCTAGCCTTAGCCTAGGGGAGCCCTAGCCTAAAGCCTAGGGGTGCCCTAGCCTCCGGAAGGCTAGGGGAGCCCTAGCCTTAGCCTAGGGGAGCCCTAGCCTAAAGCCTAGGGGTGCCCTAGCCTCCGGAAGGCTAGGGGAGCCCTAGCCTTAGCCTAGGGGAGCCCTAGCCTAAAGCCTAGGGGTGCCCTAGCCTCCGGAAGGCTAGGGGAGCCCTAGCCTTAGCCTAGGGGAGCCCTAGCCTAAAGCCTAGGGGTGCCCTAGCCTCCGGAAGGCTAGGGGAGCCCTAGCCTTAGCCTAGGGGAGCCCTAGCCTAAAGCCTAGGGGTGCCCTAGCCTCCGGAAGGCTAGGGGAGCCCTAGCCTTAGCCTAGGGGAGCCCTAGCCTAAAGCCTAGGGGTGCCCTAGCCTCCGGAAGGCTAGGGGAGCCCTAGCCTTAGCCTAGGGGAGCCCTAGCCTAAAGCCTAGGGGTGCCCTAGCCTCCGGAAGGCTAGGGGAGCCCTAGCCTTAGCCTAGGGGAGCCCTAGCCTAAAGCCTAGGGGTGCCCTAGCCTCCGGAAGGCTAGGGGAGCCCTAGCCTTAGCCTAGGGGAGCCCTAGCCTAAAGCCTAGGGGTGCCCTAGCCTCCGGAAGGCTAGGGGAGCCCTAGCCTTAGCCTAGGGGAGCCCTAGCCTAAAGCCTAGGGGTGCCCTAGCCTCCGGAAGGCTAGGGGAGCCCTAGCCTTAGCCTAGGGGAGCCCTAGCCTAAAGCCTAGGGGTGCCCTAGCCTCCGGAAGGCTAGGGGAGCCCTAGCCTTAGCCTAGGGGAGCCCTAGCCTAAAGCCTAGGGGTGCCCTAGCCTCCGGAAGGCTAGGGGAGCCCTAGCCTTAGCCTAGGGGAGCCCTAGCCTAAAGCCTAGGGGTGCCCTAGCCTCCGGAAGGCTAGGGGAGCCCTAGCCTTAGCCTAGGGGAGCCCTAGCCTAAAGCCTAGGGGTGCCCTAGCCTCCGGAAGGCTAGGGGAGCCCTAGCCTTAGCCTAGGGGAGCCCTAGCCTAAAGCCTAGGGGTGCCCTAGCCTCCGGAAGGCTAGGGGAGCCCTAGCCTTAGCCTAGGGGAGCCCTAGCCTAAAGCCTAGGGGTGCCCTAGCCTCCGGAAGGCTAGGGGAGCCCTAGCCTTAGCCTAGGGGAGCCCTAGCCTAAAGCCTAGGGGTGCCCTAGCCTCCGGAAGGCTAGGGGAGCCCTAGCCTTAGCCTAGGGGAGCCCTAGCCTAAAGCCTAGGGGTGCCCTAGCCTGAAGGCTAGGGGAGCCCTAGCCTTAGCCTAGGGGAGCCTAAAGCCTAGGGGTGCCCTAGCCTGAAGGCTAGGGGAGCCCTAGCCTTAGCCTAGGGGAGCCCTAGCCTTAGCCTTGGGGAGCCTAAAGCCTAGGGGTGCCCTAGCCTGAAGGCCAGGGGAGCCCTAGCCTTAGCCTAGGGGATCCTAAAGCCTAGGGGTGCCCTAGCCTGAAGGCCAGGGGAGCCCTAGCCTTAGCCTAGGGGAGCCTAAGGCCTAGGGGTGCCCTAGCCTGAAGGCCAGGGGAGCCCTAGCCTTAGCCTAGGGGAGCCTAAAGCCTAGGGGTGCCCTAGCCTGAAGGCCAGGGGAGCCCTAGCCTTAGCCTAGGGGAGCCTAAAGCCTAGGGGTGCCCTAGCCTGAAGGCCAGGGGAGCCCTAGCCTTAGCCTAGGGGAGCCTAAAGCCTAGGGGTGCCCTAGCCTGAAGGCCAGGGGAGCCCTAGCCTTAGCCTAGGGGAGCCTAAAGCCTAGGGGTGCCCTAGCCTGAAGGCCAGGGGAGCCCTACCCTTAGCCTAGGGGAGCCTAAAGCCTAGGGGTGCCCTAGCCTGAAGGCCAGGGGAGCCCTAGCCTTAGCCTAGGGGAGCCTAAAGCCTAGGGGTGCCCTAGCCTGAAGGCCAGGGGAGCCCTAGCCTTAGCCTAGGGGAGCCTAAAGCCTAGGGGTGCCCTAGCCTGAAGGCCAGGGGAGCCCTAGCCTTAGCCTAGAGGAGCCTAAAGCCTAGGGGTGCCCTAGCCTGAAGGCCAGGGGAGCCCTAGCCTTAGCCTAGGGGAGCCTAAAGCCTAGGGGTGCCCTAGCCTGAAGGCCAGGGGAGCCCTAGCCTTAGCCTAGGGGAGCCTAAAGCCTAGGGGTGCCCTAGCCTGAAGGCCAGGGGAGCCCTAGCTTTAGCCTAGGGGAGCCTAAAGCCTAGGGGTGCCCTAGCCTGAAGGCCAGGGGAGCCCTAGCCTTAGCCTAGGGGAGCCTAAAGCCTAGGGGTGCCCTAGCCTGAAGGCCAGGGGAGCCCTAGCCTTAGCCTAGGGGAGCCTAAAGCCTAGGGGTGCCCTAGCCTGAAGGCCAGGGGAGCCCTAGCCTTAGCCTAGGGGAGCCTAAAGCCTAGGGGTGCCCTAGCCTGAAGGCCAGGGGAGCCCTAGCCTTAGCCTAGGGGAGCCTAAAGCCTAGGGGTGCCCTAGCCTGAAGGCCAGGGGAGCCCTAGCCTTAGCCTAGGGGAGCCTAAAGCCTAGGGGTGCCCTAGCCTGAAGGCCAGGGGAGCCCTAGCCTTAGCCTAGGGGAGCCTAAATCCTAGGGGTGCCCTAGCCTGAAGGCCAGGGGAGCCCTAGCCTTAGCCTAGGGGAGCCTAAAGCCTAGGGGTGCCCTAGCCTGAAGGCCAGGGGAGCCCTAGCCTTAGCCTAGGGGAGCCTAAAGCCTAGGGGTGCCCTAGCCTGAAGGCCAGGGGAGCCCTAGCCTTAGCCTAGGGGAGCCTAAAGCCTAGGGGTGCCCTAGCCTGAAGGCCAGGGGAGCCCTAGCCTTAGCCTAGGGGAGCCTAAAGCCTAGGGGAGCCTAAAGCCTAGGGGTGCCCTAGCCTGAAGGCCAGGGGAGCCCTAGCCTTAGCCTAGGGGAGCCTAAAGCCTAGGGGTGCCCTAGCCTGAAGGCCAGGGGGGCCCTAGCCTTAGCCTAGGGGAGCCTAAAGCCTAGGGGGGCCCTAGCCTGAAGGCCAGGGGGCCCTAGCCTTAGCCTAGGGGAGCCTAAAGCCTAGGGGTGCCCTAGCCTGAAGGCCAGGGGAGCCCTAGCCTTAGCCTAGGGGAGCCTAAAGCCTAGGGTTGCCCTAGCCTGAAGGCCAGGGTAGCCTTAGCCTTAGCCTAGGGGAGACTAAAGCCTAGGGTTGCCCTAGCCTGAAGGCCAGGGGAGCCCTAGCCTTAGCCTAGGGGAGCCTAAAGCCTAGGGGTGCCCTAGCCTGAAGGCCAGGGGAGCCCTAGCCTTAGCCTAGGTGAGCCTAAAGCCTAGGGGTGCCCTAGCCTGAAGGCCAGGGAGCCCTAGCCTTAGCCGAGGGGAGCCTAAAGCCTAGGGGTGCCCTAGCCTGAAGGCCAGGGGAGCCCTAGCCTTAGCCTAGGGGAGCCTAAAGCCTAGGGGTGCCCTAGCCTGAAGGCCAGGGGAGCCCTAGCCTTAGCCTAGGGGAGCCTAAAGCGTAGGGGTGCCCTAGCCTGAAGGCCAGGGGAGCCCTAGCCTTAGCCTAGGGGAGCCTAAAGCCTAGGGGTGCCCTAGCCTGAAGGCCAGGGGAGCCCTAGCCTTAGCCTAGGGGAGCCTAAAGCCTAGGGGTGCCCTAGCCTGAAGGCCAGGGGAGCCCTAGCCGTAGCCTATGGGAGCCTAAAGGCTAGGGGTGCCCTAGCCTGAAGGCCAGGGGAGCCCTAGCCTTAGCCTAGGGGAGCCTAAAGCCTAAGGGTGCCCTAGCCAGAAGGCCAGGGGAGCCCTAGCCTGAAGGCTAGGGGAGGCTAGCCTTAGCCTAGGGGAGTCTAAAGCCTAGGGCTGCCCTAGCCTGAAGGCTAGGGGAGCCCTAGCCTTAGCCTAGGGGAGCCCTAGCCTAAAGCCTAGGGGTGCCCTAGCCTGAAGGCTAGGGTAGCCCTAGCCTTAGCCTAGTGGAGCCTAAAGCCTAGGGGTGCCCTAGCCTGAAGGCTAGGGGAGCCCTAGCCTTAGCCTAGGGGAGCCCTAGCCTAAAGCCTAGGGGTGCCCTAGCCTGAAGGCTAGGGGAGCCCTAGCCTTAGCCTAGGGGAGCCCTAGCCTAAAGCCTAGGGGTGCCCTAGCCTGAAGGCTAGGGGAGCCCTAGCCTTAGCCTAGGGGAGACCTAGCCTAAAGCCTAGGGGTGCCCTAGCCTGAAGGCTAGCGGAGCCCTAGCCTTAGCCTAGGGGAGCCCTAGCCTAAAGCCTAGGGGTGCCCTAGCCTGAAGGCTAGGGGAGCCCTAGCCTTAGCCTAGGGGAGCCCTAGCCTAAAGCCTAGGGGTGCCCTAGCCTGAAGGCTAGGGGAGCCCTAGCCTTAGCCTAGGGGAGCCCTAGCCTAAAGCCTAGGGGTGCCCTAGCCTGAAGGCTAGGGGAGCCCTAGCCTTAGCCTAGGGGAGCCCTAGCCTAAAGCCTAGGGGTGCCCTAGCCTGAAGGCTAGGGGAGCCCTAGCCTTAGCCTAGGGGAGCCCTAGCCTAAAGCCTAGGGTGCCCTAGCCTGAAGGCTAGGGGAGCCCTAGCCTTAGCCTAGGGGAGCCTAAAGCCTAGGGGTGCCCTAGCCTGAAGGCTAGGGGAGCCCTAGCCTTAGCCTAGGGGAGCCTAAAGCCTAGGGGTGCCCTAGCCTGAAGGCTAGGGGAGCCCTTGCCTTAGCCTAGGGGAGCCTAAAGCCTAGGGGTACCCTAGCCTGAAGGCTAGCGGAGCCCTAGCCTTAGCCTAGGGGAGCCTAAAGCCTAGGGGTGCCCTAGCCTGAAGGCTAGGGGAGCCCTAGCCTTAGCCTAGGGGAGCCCTAGCCTGAAGCCTAGGGGTGCCCTAGCCTGAAGGCTAGGGGAGCCCTAGCCTTAGCCTAGGGGAGCCCTAGCCTGAAGCCTAGGGGTGCCCTAGCCTGAAGGCTAGGGGAGCCCTAGCCTTAGCCTAGGGGAGCCCTAGCCTGAAGCCTAGGGGTGCCCTAGCCTGAAGGCTAGGGGAACCCTAGCCTGAAGCCTAGGGGTGCCCTAGCCTGAAGGCTAGGGGAGCCCTAGCCTTCAGCCTAGGGGAGCCCTAGCCTGAAGGCTGGGGGAGCCCTAGCCTTCAGCCTAGGGGAGCCCTAGCCTGAAGGCTAGGGGAGCCCTAGCCTTAGCGTAGGGGATCCCTAGCCTTCAGCCTAGGGGTGCCCTAGCCTGAAGGCTAGGGGAGCCCTAGCCTTAGCCTAGGGGAGCCCTAGCCTTCAGCCTAGGGGTGCCCTAGCCTGAAGGCTAGGGGAGCCCTAGCCTTAGCCTAGGGGAGCCCTAGCCTTCAGCCTAGGGGTGCCCTAGCTGAAGGTTAGGGGAGCCCTAGCCTTAGCCTAGGGGAGCCCTAGCCTTCAGCCTAGGGGTGCCCTAGCCTGAAGGCTAGGGGAGCCCTAGCCTTAGCCTAGGGGAGCCCTAGCCTTCAGCCGAGGGGTGCCCTAGCCTGAAGGCTAGGGGAGCCCTAGCCTTAGCCTAGGGGAGCCCTAGCCTGCAGCCGAGGGGTGCCCCAGCCTGAAGGCTAGGGGAGCCCTAGCCTTAGCCAAGGGGAGCCCTAGCCTGCAGCCGAGGGGTGCCCCAGCCTGAAGGCTAGGGGAGCCCTAGCCTTAGCCTAGGGGAGCCCTAGCCTGCAGCCGAGGGGTGCCCCAGCCTGAAGGCTAGGGGAGCCCTAGCCTTAGCCTAGGGGAGCCCTAGCCTGCAGCCGAGGGGTGCCCCAGCCTGAAGGCTAGGGGAGCCCTAGCCTTAGCCTAGGGGAGCCCTAGCCTGCAGCCGAGGGGTGCCCCAGCCTGAAGGCTAGGGGAGCCCTAGCCTTAGCCTAGGGGAGCCCTAGCCTGCAGCCGAGGGGTGCCCCAGCCTGAAGGCTAGGGGAGCCCTAGCCTTAGCCTAGGGGAGCCCTAGCCTGCAGCCGAGGGGTGCCCCAGCCTGAAGGCTAGGGGAGCCCTAGCCTTAGCCTAGGGGAGCCCTAGCCTGCAGCCGAGGGGTGCCCCAGCCTGAAGGCTAGGGGAGCCCTAGCGTTAGCCTAGGGGAGCCCTAGCCTGCAGCCGAGGGGTGCCCCAGCCTGAAGGCTAGGGGAGCCCTAGCCTTAGCCTAGGGGAGCCCTAGCCTGCAGCCGAGGGGTGCCCCAGCCTGAAGGCTAGGGGAGCCCTAGCCTTAGGCTAGGGGAGCCCCAGCCTAAAGCCGAGGGGTGCCCCAGCCTGAAGGCTAGGGGAGCCCTAGCCTTAGCCTAGGGGAGCCCCAGCCTAAAGCCTAGGGGTGCCCCAGGCTGAAGGCTAGGGGAGCCCTAGCCTTAGCCTAGGGGAGCCCCAGCCTAAAGCCTAGGGGTGCCCTAGGCTGAAGGCTAGGGGAGCCCTAGCCTTAGCCTAGGGGAGCCCTAGCCTAAAGCCTAGGGGTGCCCTAGCCTGAAGGCTAGGGGAGCCCTAGCCTTAGCCTAGGGGAGCCTAAAGCCTAGGGGTGCCTTAGCCTGAAGGCTAGGGGAGCCCTAGCCTTAGCCTAGGGGAGCCTAAAGCCTAGGGGTGCCCTAGCCTGAAGGCTAGGGGAGCCCTAGCCTTAGCCTAGGGGAGCCTAAAGCCTAGGGGTACCCTAGCCTGAAGGCTAGCGGAGCCCTAGCCTTAGCCTAGGGGAGCCTAAAGCCTAGGGGTGCCCTAGCCTGAAGGCTAGGGGAGCCCTAGCCTTAGCCTAGGGGAGCCCTAGCCTGAAGCCTAGGGGTGCCCTAGCCTGAAGGCTAGGGGAGCCCTAGCCTTAGCCTAGGGGAGCCCTAGCCTGAAGCCTAGGGGTGCCCTAGCCTGAAGGCTAGGGGAGCCCTAGCCTTAGCCTAGGGGAGCCCTAGCCTTCAGCCTAGGGGTGCCCTAGCTGAAGGTTAGGGGAGCCCTAGCCTTAGCCTAGGGGAGCCCTAGCCTTCAGCCAAGGGGTGCCCCAGCCTGAAGGCTAGGGGAGCCCTAGCCTTAGCCTAGGGGAGCCCTAGCCTTCAGCCGAGGGGTGCCCCAGCCTGAAAGCTAGGGGAGCCCTAGCCTTAGCCTAGGGGAGCCCTAGCCTGCAGCCGAGGGGTGCCCCAGCCTGAAGGCTAGGGGAGCCCTAGCCTTAGCCTAGGGGAGCCCTAGCCTGCAGCCGAGGGGTGCCCCAGCCTGAAGGCTAGGGGAGCCCTTGCCTTAGCCTAGGGGAGCCCTAGCCTGCAGCCGAGGGGTGCCCCAGCCTGAAGGCTAGGGGAGCCCTAGCCTTAGCCTAGGGGAGCCCTAGCCTGCAGCCGAGGGGTGCCCCAGCCTGAAGGCTAGGGGAGCCCTAGCCTTAGCCTAGGGGAGCCCTAGCCTGCAGCCGAGGGGTGCCCCAGCCTGAAGGCTAGGGGAGCCCTAGCCTTAGCCTAGGGGAGCCCTAGCCTGCAGCCGAGGGGTGCCCCAGCCTGAAGGCTAGGGGAGCCCTAGCCTTAGCCTAGGGGAGCCCTAGCCTGCAGCCGAGGGGTGCCCCAGCCTGAAGGCTAGGGGAGCCCTAGCCTTAGCCTAGGGGAGCCCTAGCCTGCAGCCGAGGGGTGCCCCAGCCTGAAGGCTAGGGGAGCCCTAGCCTTAGCCTAGGGGAGCCCTAGCCTGCAGCCGAGGGGTGCCCCAGCCTGAAGGCTAGGGGAGCCCTAGCCTTAGCCTAGGGGAGCCCTAGCCTGCAGCCGAGGGGTGCCCCAGCCTGAAGGCTAGGGGAGCCCTAGCCTTAGGCTAGGGGAGCCCCAGCCTAAAGCCGAGGGGTGCCCCAGCCTGAAGGCTAGGGGAGCCCTAGCCTTAGCCTAGGGGAGCCCCAGCCTAAAGCCTAGGGGTGCCCCAGGCTGAAGGCTAGGGGAGCCCTAGCCTTAGCCTAGGGGAGCCCCAGCCTAAAGCCTAGGGGTGCCCTAGGCTGAAGGCTAGGGGAGCCCTAGCCTTAGCCTAGGGGAGCCCTAGCCTAAAGCCTAGGGGTGCCCTAGCCTGAAGGCTAGGGGAGCCCTAGCCTTAGCCTAGGGGTGCCCTAGCCTAAAGCCTAGGGGTGCCCTAGCCTGAAGGCTAGGGGAGCCCTAGCCTTAGCCTAGGGGAGCCTAAAGCCTAGGGGTGCCTTAGCCTGAAGGCTAGGGGAGCCCTAGCCTTAGCCTAGGGGAGCCTAAAGCCTAGGGGTGCCCTAGCCTGAAGGCTAGGGGAGCCCTAGCCTTAGCCTAGGGGAGCCTAAAGCCTAGGGGTACCCTAGCCTGAAGGCTAGCGGAGCCCTAGCCTTAGCCTAGGGGAGCCTAAAGCCTAGGGGTGCCCTAGCCTGAAGGCTAGGGGAGCCCTAGCCTTAGCCTAGGGGAGCCCTAGCCTGAAGCCTAGGGGTGCCCTAGCCTGAAGGCTAGGGGAGCCCTAGCCTTAGCCTAGGGGAGCCCTAGCCTGAAGCCTAGGGGTGCCCTAGCCTGAAGGCTAGGGGAACCCTAGCCTGAAGCCTAGGGGTGCCCTAGCCTGAAGGCTAGGGGAGCCCTAGCCTTCAGCCTAGGGGAGCCCTAGCCTGAAGGCTGGGGGAGCCCTAGCCTTCAGCCTAGGGGAGCCCTAGCCTGAAGGCTAGGGGAGCCCTAGCCTTAGCGTAGGGGATCCCTAGCCTTCAGCCTAGGGGTGCCCTAGCCTGAAGGCTAGGGGAGCCCTAGCCTTAGCCTAGGGGAGCCCTAGCCTTCAGCCTAGGGGTGCCCTAGCCTGAAGGCTAGGGGAGCCCTAGCCTTAGCCTAGGGGAGCCCTAGCCTTCAGCCTAGGGGTGCCCTAGCTGAAGGTTAGGGGAGCCCTAGCCTTAGCCTAGGGGAGCCCTAGCCTTCAGCCAAGGGGTGCCCCAGCCTGAAGGCTAGGGGAGCCCTAGCCTTAGCCTAGGGGAGCCCTAGCCTTCAGCCGAGGGGTGCCCCAGCCTGAAAGCTAGGGGAGCCCTAGCCTTAGCCTAGGGGAGCCCTAGCCTGCAGCCGAGGGGTGCCCCAGCCTGAAGGCTAGGGGAGCCCTAGCCTTAGCCTAGGGGAGCCCTAGCCTGCAGCCGAGGGGTGCCCCAGCCTGAAGGCTAGGGGAGCCCTTGCCTTAGCCTAGGGGAGCCCTAGCCTGCAGCCGAGGGGTGCCCCAGCCTGAAGGCTAGGGGAGCCCTAGCCTTAGCCTAGGGGAGCCCTAGCCTGCAGCCGAGGGGTGCCCCAGCCTGAAGGCTAGGGGAGCCCTAGCCTTAGCCTAGGGGAGCCCTAGCCTGCAGCCGAGGGGTGCCCCAGCCTGAAGGCTAGGGGAGCCCTAGCCTTAGCCTAGGGGAGCCCTAGCCTGCAGCCGAGGGGTGCCCCAGCCTGAAGGCTAGGGGAGCCCTAGCCTTAGCCTAGGGGAGCCCTAGCCTGCAGCCGAGGGGTGCCCCAGCCTGAAGGCTAGGGGAGCCCTAGCCTTAGCCTAGGGGAGCCCTAGCCTGCAGCCGAGGGGTGCCCCAGCCTGAAGGCTAGGGGAGCCCTAGCCTTAGCCTAGGGGAGCCCTAGCCTGCAGCCGAGGGGTGCCCCAGCCTGAAGGCTAGGGGAGCCCTAGCCTTAGCCTAGGGGAGCCCTAGCCTGCAGCCGAGGGGTGCCCCAGCCTGAAGGCTAGGGGAGCCCTAGCCTTAGCCTAGGGGAGCCCTAGCCTGCAGCCGAGGGGTGCCCCAGCCTGAAGGCTAGGGGAGCCCTAGCCTTAGCCTAGGGGAGCCCCAGCATAAAGCCTAGGGGTGCCCCAGGCTGAAGGCTAGGGGAGCCCTAGCCTTAGCCTAGGGGAGCCCCAGCCTAAAGCCTAGGGGTGCCCTAGGCTGAAGGCTAGGGGAGCCCTAGCCTTAGCCTAGGGGAGCCCCAGCCTAAAGCCTAGGGGTGCCCTAGGCTGAAGGCTAGGGGAGCCCTAGCCTTAGCCTAGGGGAGCCCCAGCCTAAAGCCTAGGGGTGCCCTAGGCTGAAGGCTAGGGGAGCCCTAGCCTTAGCCTAGGGGAGCCCCAGCCTAAAGCCTAGGGGTGCCCTAGGCTGAAGGCTAGGGGAGCCCTAGCCTTAGCCTAGGGGAGCCCAAGCCTGAAGCCTACGGGTGCCCTAGCCTGAAGGCTAGGGGAGCCCTAGCCTTAGCCTAGGGGAACCCCAGCTTGAAGCCTACGGGTGCCCTAGCCTGAAGGCTAGGGGAGCCCTAGCCTTAGCCTAGGGGAGCCCCAGCCTGAAGCCTACGGGTGCCCTAGCCTGAAGGCTAGGGGAGCCCTAGCCTTAGCCTAGGGGAGCCCCAGCCTGAAGCCTACGGGTGCCCTAGCCTGAAGGTTAGGGGAGCCCTAGCCTTAGCCTAGGGGAGCCCCAGCCTGAAGCCTACGGGTGCCCTAGCCTGAAGGCTAGGGGAGCCCTAGCCTTAGCCTAGGGGAGCCCCAGCCTGAAGCCTACGGGTGCCCTAGCCTGAAGGCTAGGGGAGCCCTAGCCTTAGCCTAGGGGAGCCCCAGCCTGAAGCCTACGGGTGCCCTAGCCTGAAGGCTAGGGGAGCCCTAGCCTTAGCCTAGGGGAGCCCCAGCCTGAAGCCTACGGGTGCCCTAGCCTGAAGGCTAGGGGAGCCCTAGCCTTAGCCTAGGGGAGCCCCAGCCTGAAGCCTACGGGTGCCCTAGCCTGAAGGCTAGGGGAGCCCTAGCCTTAGCCTAGGGGAGCCCCAGCCTGAAGCCTACGGGTGCCCTAGCCTGAAGGCTAGGGGAGCCCTAGCCTTAGCCTAGGGGAGCCCCAGCCTGAAGCCTACGGGTGCCCTAGCCTGAAGGCTAGGGGAGCCCTAGCCTTAGCTTAGGGGAGCCCCAGCCTGAAGCCTACGGGTGCCCTAGCCTGAAGGCTAGGGGAGCCCTAGCCTTAGCCTAGGGGAGCCCCAGCCTGAAGCCTACGGGTGCCCTAGCCTGAAGGCTAGGGGAGCCCTAGCCTTAGCCTAGGGGAGCCCCAGCCTAAAGCCTACGGGTGCCCTAGCCTGAAGGCTAGGGGAGCCCTAGCCTTAGCCTAGGGGAGCCCCAGCCTAAAGCCTACGGGTGCCCTAGCCTGAAGGCTAGGGGAGCCCTAGCCTTAGCCTAGGGGAGCCCCAGCCTAAAGCCTACGGGTGCCCTAGCCTGAAGGCTAGGGGAGCCTTAGCCTTAGCCTACGGGAGCCCCAGCCTAAAGCCTACGGGTGCCCTAGCCTGAAGGCTAGGGGAGCCCTAGCCTTAGCGTAGGGGAGCCCCAGCCTAAAGCCTACGGGTGCCCTAGCCTGAAGGCTAGGGGAGCCCTAGCCTTAGCGTAGGGGAGCCCCAGCCTAAAGCCTACGGGTGCCCTAGCCTGAAGGCTAGGGGAGCCCTAGCCTTAGCGTAGGGGAGCCCCAGCCTAAAGCCTACGGGTGCCCTAGCCTGAAGGCTAGGGGAGCCCTAGCCTTAGCGTAGGGGAGCCCCAGCCTAAAGCCTACGGGTGCCCTAGCCTGAAGGCTAGGGGAGCCCTAGCCTTAGCGTAGGGGAGCCCCAGCCTAAAGCCTACGGGTGCCCTAGCCTGAAGGCTAGGGGAGCCCTAGCCTTAGCCTAGGGGAGCCCTAGCCTTCAGCCTAGGGGTGCCCTAGCCTGAAGGCTAGGGGAGCCCTAGCCTTAGCCTAGGGGAGCCCTAGCCTGCAGCCGAGGGGTGCCCTAGCCTGAAGGCTAGGGGAGCCCTAGCCTTAGCCTTGGGGAGCCCTAGCCTGCAGCCGAGGGGTGCCCCAGCCTGAAGGCTAGGGGAGCCCTAGTCTTAGCCTAGGGGAGCCCTAGCCTGCAGCCGAGGGGTGCCCCAGCCTGAAGGCTAGGGGAGCCCTAGCCTTAGCCTAGGGGAGCCCTAGCCTGCAGCCGAGGGGTGCCCCAGCCTGAAGGCTAGGGGAGCCCTAGCCTTAGCCTAGGGGAGCCCTAGCCTGCAGCCGAGGGGTGCCCCAGCCTGAAGGCTAGGGGAGCCCTAGCCTTAGCCTAGGGGAGCCCTAGCCTGCAGCCGAGGGGTGCCCCAGCCTGAAGGCTAGGGGAGCCCTAGCCTTAGCCTAGGGGAGCCCTAGCCTGCAGCCGAGGGGTGCCCCAGCCTGAAGGCTAGGGGAGCCCTAGCCTTAGCCTAGGGGAGCCCTAGCCTGCAGCCGAGGGGTGCCCCAGCCTGAAGGCTAGGGGAGCCCTAGCCTGAAGGCTAGGCGAGCCCTAGCCTAAAGCCGAGGGGTGCCCCAGCCTGAAGGCTAGGGGAGCCCTAGCCTGAAGGCTAGGGGAGCCCTAGCCTTAGCCTAGGGGAGCCCCAGCCTAAAGCCTAGGGGTGCCCTAGGCTGAAGGCTAGGGGAGCCCTAGCCTTAGCCTAGGGGAGCCCCAGCCTAAAGCCTAGGGGTGCCCTAGGCTGAAGGCTAGGGGAGCCCTAGCCTTAGCCTAGGGGAGCCCCAGCCTAAAGCCTAGGGGTGCCCTAGGCTGAAGGCTAGGGGAGCCCTAGCCTTAGCCTAGGGGAGCCCCAGCCTAAAGCCTAGGGGTGCCCTAGGCTGAAGGCTAGGGGAGCCCTAGCCTTAGCCTAGGGGAGCCCCAGCCTAAAGCCTAGGGGTGCCCTAGCCTGAAGGCTAGGGGAGCCCTAGCCTTAGCCTAGGGGAGCCCCTGCCTAAAGCCTACGGGTGCCCTAGCCTGAAGGCTAGGGGAGCCCTAGCCTTAGCCTAGGGGAGCCCCAGCCTAAAGCCTACGGGTGCCCTAGCCTGAAGGCTAGGGGAGCCCTAGCCTTAGCCTAGGGGAGCCCCAGCCTAAAGCCTACGGGTGCCCTAGCCTGAAGGCTAGGGGAGCCCTAGCCTTAGCCTAGGGGAGCCCCAGCCTAAAGCCTACGGGTGCCCTAGCCTGAAGGCTAGGGGAGCCCTAGCCTTAGCCTAGGGGAGCCCCAGCCTAAAGCCTACGGGTGCCCTAGCCTGAAGGCTAGGGGAGCCCTAGCCTTAGCGTAGGGGAGCCCCAGCCTAAAGCCTACGGGTGCCCTAGCCTGAAGGCTAGGGGAGCCCTAGCCTTAGCGTAGGGGAGCCCCAGCCTAAAGCCTACGGGTGCCCTAGCCTGAAGGCTAGGGGAGCCCTAGCCTTAGCGTAGGGGAGCCCCAGCCTAAAGCCTACGGGTGCCCTAGCCTGAAGGCTAGGGGAGCCCTAGCCTTAGCGTAGGGGAGCCCCAGCCTAAAGCCTACGGGTCCCCTAGCCTGAAGGCTAGGGGAGCCCTAGCCTTAGCCTAGGGGAGCCCTAGCCTTCAGCCTAGGGGTGCCCTAGCCTGAAGGCTAGGGGAGCCTTAGCCTTAACCTAGGGGAGCCCTAGCCTTCAGCCTAGGGGTGCCCTAGCTGAAGGTTAGGGGAGCCCTAGCCTTAGCCTAGGGGAGCCCTAGCCTTCAGCCTAGGGGTGCCCTAGCCTGAAGGATAGGGGAGCCCTAGCCTTAGCCTAGGGGAGCCCTAGCCTTCAGCCTAGGGGTGCCCTAGCTGAAGGTTAGGGGAGCCCTAGCCTTAGCCTAGGGGAGCCCTAGCCTTCAGCCTAGGGGTGCCCTAGCCTGAAGGATAGGGGAGCCCTAGCCTTAGCCTAGGGGAGCCCTAGCCTTCAGCCGAGGGGTGCCCTAGCCTGAAGGCTAGGGGAGCCCTAGCTTTAGCCTAGGGGAGCCCTAGCCTGCAGCCGAGGGGTGCCCTAGCCTGAAGGCTAGGGGAGCCCTAGCCTTAGCCTAGGGGAGCCCTAGCCTGCAGCCGAGGGGTGCCCTAGCCTGAAGGCTAGGGGAGCCCTAGCCTTAGCCTAGGGGAGCCCTAGCCTGCAGCCGAGGGGTCCCCTAGCCTGAAGGCTAGGGGAGCCCTAGCCTTAGCCTTGGGGAGCCCTAGCCTGCAGCCGAGGGGTGCCCTAGCCTGAAGGCTAGGGGAGCCCTAGTCTTAGCCTAGGGGAGCCCTAGCCTGCAGCCGAGGGGTGCCCTAGCCTGAAGGCTAGGGGAGCCCTAGCCTTAGCCTAGGGGAGCCCTAGTGTGCAGCCGAGGGGTGCCCTAGCCTGAAGGCTAGGGGAGCCCTAGCCTTAGCCTAGGGGAGCCCTAGCCTGCAGCCGAGGGGTGCCCTAGCCTGAAGGCTAGGGGAGCCCTAGCCTTAGCCTAGGGGAGCCCTAGCCTGCAGCCGAGGGGTGCCCTAGCCTGAAGGCTAGGGGAGCCCTAGCCTTAGCCTAGGGGAGCCCTAGCCTGCAGCCGAGGGGTGCCCTAGCCTGAAGGCTAGATGAGCCCTAGCCTTAGCCTAGGGGAGCCCTAGCCTGCAGCCGAGGGGTGCCCTAGCCTGAAGGCTAGGGGAGCCCTAGCCTTAGCCTAGGGGAGCCCTAGCCTGCAGCCGAGGGGTGCCCCAGCCTGAAGGCTAGGGGAGCCCTAGCCTTAGCCTAGGGGAGCCCTAGCCTGCAGCCGAGGGGTGCCCCAGCCTGAAGGCTAGGGGAGCCCTAGCCTTAGCCTAGGGGAGCCCTAGCCTGCAGCCGAGGGGTGCCCCAGCCTGAAGGCTAGGGGAGCCCTAGCCTTAGCCTAGGGGAGCCCTAGCCTGCAGCCGAGGGGTTTCCCAGCCTGAAGGCTAGGGGAGCCCTAGCCTTAGCCTAGGGGAGCCCTAGCCTGCAGCCGAGGGGTGCCCCAGCCTGAAGGCTAGGGGAGCCCTAGCCTTAGCCTAGGGGAGCCCTAGCCTGCAGCCGAGGGGTGCCCCAGCCTTAAGGCTAGGGGAGCCCTAGCCTTAGCCTAGGGGAGCCCTAGCCTGCAGCCGAGGGGTGCCCCAGCCTGAAGGCTAGGGGAGCCCTAGCCTTAGCCTAGGGGAGCCATAGCCTGCAGCCGAGGGGTGCCCCAGCCTGAAGGCTAGGGGAGCCCTAGCCTTAGCCTAGGGGAGCCCTAGCCTGCAGCCGAGGGGTGCCCCAGCCTGAAGGCTAGGGGAGCCCTAGCCTTAGCCTAGGGGAGCCCTAGCCTAAAGCCGAGGGGTGCCACAGCCTGAAGGCTAGGGGAGCCCTAGCCTGAAGGCTAGGGGAGCCCTAGCCTAAAGCCGAGGGGTGCCCCAGCCTGAAGGCTAGGGGAGCCCTAGCCTGAAGGCTAGGGGAGCCCTAGCCTTAGCCTAGGGGAGCCCCAGCCTAAAGCCTAGGGGTGCCCTACGCTGAAGGCTAGGGGAGCCCTAGCCTTAGCCTAGGGGAGCCCCAGCCTAAAGCCTAGGGGTGCCCTAGGCTGAAGGCTAGGGGAGCCCTAGCCTTAGCCTAGGGGAGCCCCAGCCTAAAGCCTAGGGGTGCCCTAGGCTGAAGGCTAGGGGAGCCCTAGCCTTAGCCTAGGGGAGCCCCAGCCTAAAGCCTAGGGGTGCCCTAGGCTGAAGGCTAGGGGAGCCCTAGCCTTAGCCTAGGGGAGCCCCAGCCTAAAGCCTAGGGGTGCCCTAGCCTGAAGGCTAGGGGAGCCCTAGCCGTAGCCTAGGGGAGCCCCAGCCTAAAGCCTACGGGTGCCCTAGCCTGAAGGCTAGGGGAGCCCTAGCCTTAGCCTAGGGGAGCCCCAGCCTAAAGCCTACGGGTGCCCTAGCCTGAAGGCTAGGGGAGCCCTAGCCTTAGGCTAGGGGAGGCCCAGCCTAAAGCCTACGGGTGCCCTAGCCTGAAGGCTAGGGGAGCCCTAGCCTTAGCCTAGGGGAGCCCCAGCCTAAAGCCTACGGGTGCCCTAGCCTGAAGGCTAGGGGAGCCCTAGCCTTAGCGTAGGGGAGCCCCAGCCTAAAGCCTACGGGTGGCCTAGCCTGAAGGCTAGGGGAGCCCTAGCCTTAGCCTAGGGGAGCCCTAGCCTGCAGCCGAGGGGTGCCCCAGCCTGAAGGCTAGGGGAGCCCTAGCCTTAGGCTAGGGGAGCCCCAGCCTAAAGCCGAGGGGTGCCCCAGCCTGAAGGCTAGGGGAGCCCTAGCCTTAGCCTAGGGGAGCCCCAGCCTAAAGCCTAGGGGTGCCCCAGGCTGAAGGCTAGGGCAGCCCTAGCCTTAGCCTAGGGGAGCCCCAGCCTAAAGCCTAGGGGTGCCCTAGGCTGAAGGCTAGGGGAGCCCTAGCCTTAGCCTAGGGGAGCCCTAGCCTAAAGCCTAGGGGTGCCCTAGCCTGAAGGCTAGGGGAGCCCTAGCCTTAGCCTAGGGGTGCCCTAGCCTAAAGCCTAGGGGTGCCCTAGCCTGAAGGCTAGGGGAGCCCTAGCCTTAGCCTAGGGGAGCCTAAAGCCTAGGGGTGCCTTAGCCTGAAGGCTAGGGGAGCCCTAGCCTTAGCCTAGGGGAGCCTAAAGCCTAGGGGTGCCCTAGCCTGAAGGCTAGGGGAGCCCTAGCCTTAGCCTAGGGGAGCCTAAAGCCTAGGGGTACCCTAGCCTGAAGGCTAGCGGAGCCCTAGCCTTAGCCTAGGGGAGCCTAAAGCCTAGGGGTGCCCTAGCCTGAAGGCTAGGGGAGCCCTAGCCTTAGCCTAGGGGAGCCCTAGCCTGAAGCCTAGGGGTGCCCTAGCCTGAAGGCTAGGGGAGCCCTAGCCTTAGCCTAGGGGAGCCCTAGCCTGAAGCCTAGGGGTGCCCTAGCCTGAAGGCTAGGGGAACCCTAGCCTGAAGCCTAGGGGTGCCCTAGCCTGAAGGCTAGGGGAGCCCTAGCCTTCAGCCTAGGGGAGCCCTAGCCTGAAGGCTGGGGGAGCCCTAGCCTTCAGCCTAGGGGAGCCCTAGCCTGAAGGCTAGGGGAGCCCTAGCCTTAGCGTAGGGGATCCCTAGCCTTCAGCCTAGGGGTGCCCTAGCCTGAAGGCTAGGGGAGCCCTAGCCTTAGCCTAGGGGAGCCCTAGCCTTCAGCCTAGGGGTGCCCTAGCCTGAAGGCTAGGGGAGCCCTAGCCTTAGCCTAGGGGAGCCCTAGCCTTCAGCCTAGGGGTGCCCTAGCTGAAGGTTAGGGGAGCCCTAGCCTTAGCCTAGGGGAGCCCTAGCCTTCAGCCAAGGGGTGCCCCAGCCTGAAGGCTAGGGGAGCCCTAGCCTTAGCCTAGGGGAGCCCTAGCCTTCAGCCGAGGGGTGCCCCAGCCTGAAAGCTAGGGGAGCCCTAGCCTTAGCCTAGGGGAGCCCTAGCCTGCAGCCGAGGGGTGCCCCAGCCTGAAGGCTAGGGGAGCCCTAGCCTTAGCCTAGGGGAGCCCTAGCCTGCAGCCGAGGGGTGCCCCAGCCTGAAGGCTAGGGGAGCCCTTGCCTTAGCCTAGGGGAGCCCTAGCCTGCAGCCGAGGGGTGCCCCAGCCTGAAGGCTAGGGGAGCCCTAGCCTTAGCCTAGGGGAGCCCTAGCCTGCAGCCGAGGGGTGCCCCAGCCTGAAGGCTAGGGGAGCCCTAGCCTTAGCCTAGGGGAGCCCTAGCCTGCAGCCGAGGGGTGCCCCAGCCTGAAGGCTAGGGGAGCCCTAGCCTTAGCCTAGGGGAGCCCTAGCCTGCAGCCGAGGGGTGCCCCAGCCTGAAGGCTAGGGGAGCCCTAGCCTTAGCCTAGGGGAGCCCTAGCCTGCAGCCGAGGGGTGCCCCAGCCTGAAGGCTAGGGGAGCCCTAGCCTTAGCCTAGGGGAGCCCTAGCCTGCAGCCGAGGGGTGCCCCAGCCTGAAGGCTAGGGGAGCCCTAGTCTTAGCCTAGGGGAGCCCTAGCCTGCAGCCGAGGGGTGCCCCAGCCTGAAGGCTAGGGGAGCCCTAGCCTTAGCCTAGGGGAGCCCTAGCCTGCAGCCGAGGGGTGCCCCAGCCTGAAGGCTAGGGGAGCCCTAGCCTTAGCCTAGGGGAGCCCTAGCCTGCAGCCGAGGGGTGCCCCAGCCTGAAGGCTAGGGGAGCCCTAGCCTTAGCCTAGGGGAGCCCCAGCATAAAGCCTAGGGGTGCCCCAGGCTGAAGGCTAGGGGAGCCCTAGCCTTAGCCTAGGGGAGCCCCAGCCTAAAGCCTAGGGGTGCCCTAGGCTGAAGGCTAGGGGAGCCCTAGCCTTAGCCTAGGGGAGCCCCAGCCTAAAGCCTAGGGGTGCCCTAGGCTGAAGGCTAGGGGAGCCCTAGCCTTAGCCTAGGGGAGCCCCAGCCTAAAGCCTAGGGGTGCCCTAGGCTGAAGGCTAGGGGAGCCCTAGCCTTAGCCTAGGGGAGCCCCAGCCTAAAGCCTAGGGGTGCCCTAGGCTGAAGGCTAGGGGAGCCCTAGCCTTAGCCTAGGGGAGCCCAAGCCTGAAGCCTACGGGTGCCCTAGCCTGAAGGCTAGGGGAGCCCTAGCCTTAGCCTAGGGGAACCCCAGCTTGAAGCCTACGGGTGCCCTAGCCTGAAGGCTAGGGGAGCCCTAGCCTTAGCCTAGGGGAGCCCCAGCCTGAAGCCTACGGGTGCCCTAGCCTGAAGGCTAGGGGAGCCCTAGCCTTAGCCTAGGGGAGCCCCAGCCTGAAGCCTACGGGTGCCCTAGCCTGAAGGTTAGGGGAGCCCTAGCCTTAGCCTAGGGGAGCCCCAGCCTGAAGCCTACGGGTGCCCTAGCCTGAAGGCTAGGGGAGCCCTAGCCTTAGCCTAGGGGAGCCCCAGCCTGAAGCCTACGGGTGCCCTAGCCTGAAGGCTAGGGGAGCCCTAGCCTTAGCCTAGGGGAGCCCCAGCCTGAAGCCTACGGGTGCCCTAGCCTGAAGGCTAGGGGAGCCCTAGCCTTAGCCTAGGGGAGCCCCAGCCTGAAGCCTACGGGTGCCCTAGCCTGAAGGCTAGGGGAGCCCTAGCCTTAGCCTAGGGGAGCCCCAGCCTGAAGCCTACGGGTGCCCTAGCCTGAAGGCTAGGGGAGCCCTAGCCTTAGCCTAGGGGAGCCCCAGCCTGAAGCCTACGGGTGCCCTAGCCTGAAGGCTAGGGGAGCCCTAGCCTTAGCCTAGGGGAGCCCCAGCCTGAAGCCTACGGGTGCCCTAGCCTGAAGGCTAGGGGAGCCCTAGCCTTAGCTTAGGGGAGCCCCAGCCTGAAGCCTACGGGTGCCCTAGCCTGAAGGCTAGGGGAGCCCTAGCCTTAGCCTAGGGGAGCCCCAGCCTGAAGCCTACGGGTGCCCTAGCCTGAAGGCTAGGGGAGCCCTAGCCTTAGCCTAGGGGAGCCCCAGCCTAAAGCCTACGGGTGCCCTAGCCTGAAGGCTAGGGGAGCCCTAGCCTTAGCCTAGGGGAGCCCCAGCCTAAAGCCTACGGGTGCCCTAGCCTGAAGGCTAGGGGAGCCCTAGCCTTAGCCTAGGGGAGCCCCAGCCTAAAGCCTACGGGTGCCCTAGCCTGAAGGCTAGGGGAGCCTTAGCCTTAGCCTACGGGAGCCCCAGCCTAAAGCCTACGGGTGCCCTAGCCTGAAGGCTAGGGGAGCCCTAGCCTTAGCGTAGGGGAGCCCCAGCCTAAAGCCTACGGGTGCCCTAGCCTGAAGGCTAGGGGAGCCCTAGCCTTAGCGTAGGGGAGCCCCAGCCTAAAGCCTACGGGTGCCCTAGCCTGAAGGCTAGGGGAGCCCTAGCCTTAGCGTAGGGGAGCCCCAGCCTAAAGCCTACGGGTGCCCTAGCCTGAAGGCTAGGGGAGCCCTAGCCTTAGCGTAGGGGAGCCCCAGCCTAAAGCCTACGGGTGCCCTAGCCTGAAGGCTAGGGGAGCCCTAGCCTTAGCGTAGGGGAGCCCCAGCCTAAAGCCTACGGGTGCCCTAGCCTGAAGGCTAGGGGAGCCCTAGCCTTAGCCTAGGGGAGCCCTAGCCTTCAGCCTAGGGGTGCCCTAGCCTGAAGGCTAGGGGAGCCCTAGCCTTAGCCTAGGGGAGCCCTAGCCTGCAGCCGAGGGGTGCCCTAGCCTGAAGGCTAGGGGAGCCCTAGCCTTAGCCTTGGGGAGCCCTAGCCTGCAGCCGAGGGGTGCCCCAGCCTGAAGGCTAGGGGAGCCCTAGTCTTAGCCTAGGGGAGCCCTAGCCTGCAGCCGAGGGGTGCCCCAGCCTGAAGGCTAGGGGAGCCCTAGCCTTAGCCTAGGGGAGCCCTAGCCTGCAGCCGAGGGGTGCCCCAGCCTGAAGGCTAGGGGAGCCCTAGCCTTAGCCTAGGGGAGCCCTAGCCTGCAGCCGAGGGGTGCCCCAGCCTGAAGGCTAGGGGAGCCCTAGCCTTAGCCTAGGGGAGCCCTAGCCTGCAGCCGAGGGGTGCCCCAGCCTGAAGGCTAGGGGAGCCCTAGCCTTAGCCTAGGGGAGCCCTAGCCTGCAGCCGAGGGGTGCCCCAGCCTGAAGGCTAGGGGAGCCCTAGCCTTAGCCTAGGGGAGCCCTAGCCTGCAGCCGAGGGGTGCCCCAGCCTGAAGGCTAGGGGAGCCCTAGCCTGAAGGCTAGGCGAGCCCTAGCCTAAAGCCGAGGGGTGCCCCAGCCTGAAGGCTAGGGGAGCCCTAGCCTGAAGGCTAGGGGAGCCCTAGCCTTAGCCTAGGGGAGCCCCAGCCTAAAGCCTAGGGGTGCCCTAGGCTGAAGGCTAGGGGAGCCCTAGCCTTAGCCTAGGGGAGCCCCAGCCTAAAGCCTAGGGGTGCCCTAGGCTGAAGGCTAGGGGAGCCCTAGCCTTAGCCTAGGGGAGCCCCAGCCTAAAGCCTAGGGGTGCCCTAGGCTGAAGGCTAGGGGAGCCCTAGCCTTAGCCTAGGGGAGCCCCAGCCTAAAGCCTAGGGGTGCCCTAGGCTGAAGGCTAGGGGAGCCCTAGCCTTAGCCTAGGGGAGCCCCAGCCTAAAGCCTAGGGGTGCCCTAGCCTGAAGGCTAGGGGAGCCCTAGCCTTAGCCTAGGGGAGCCCCTGCCTAAAGCCTACGGGTGCCCTAGCCTGAAGGCTAGGGGAGCCCTAGCCTTAGCCTAGGGGAGCCCCAGCCTAAAGCCTACGGGTGCCCTAGCCTGAAGGCTAGGGGAGCCCTAGCCTTAGCCTAGGGGAGCCCCAGCCTAAAGCCTACGGGTGCCCTAGCCTGAAGGCTAGGGGAGCCCTAGCCTTAGCCTAGGGGAGCCCCAGCCTAAAGCCTACGGGTGCCCTAGCCTGAAGGCTAGGGGAGCCCTAGCCTTAGCCTAGGGGAGCCCCAGCCTAAAGCCTACGGGTGCCCTAGCCTGAAGGCTAGGGGAGCCCTAGCCTTAGCGTAGGGGAGCCCCAGCCTAAAGCCTACGGGTGCCCTAGCCTGAAGGCTAGGGGAGCCCTAGCCTTAGCGTAGGGGAGCCCCAGCCTAAAGCCTACGGGTGCCCTAGCCTGAAGGCTAGGGGAGCCCTAGCCTTAGCGTAGGGGAGCCCCAGCCTAAAGCCTACGGGTGCCCTAGCCTGAAGGCTAGGGGAGCCCTAGCCTTAGCGTAGGGGAGCCCCAGCCTAAAGCCTACGGGTCCCCTAGCCTGAAGGCTAGGGGAGCCCTAGCCTTAGCCTAGGGGAGCCCTAGCCTTCAGCCTAGGGGTGCCCTAGCCTGAAGGCTAGGGGAGCCTTAGCCTTAACCTAGGGGAGCCCTAGCCTTCAGCCTAGGGGTGCCCTAGCTGAAGGTTAGGGGAGCCCTAGCCTTAGCCTAGGGGAGCCCTAGCCTTCAGCCTAGGGGTGCCCTAGCCTGAAGGATAGGGGAGCCCTAGCCTTAGCCTAGGGGAGCCCTAGCCTTCAGCCTAGGGGTGCCCTAGCTGAAGGTTAGGGGAGCCCTAGCCTTAGCCTAGGGGAGCCCTAGCCTTCAGCCTAGGGGTGCCCTAGCCTGAAGGATAGGGGAGCCCTAGCCTTAGCCTAGGGGAGCCCTAGCCTTCAGCCGAGGGGTGCCCTAGCCTGAAGGCTAGGGGAGCCCTAGCTTTAGCCTAGGGGAGCCCTAGCCTGCAGCCGAGGGGTGCCCTAGCCTGAAGGCTAGGGGAGCCCTAGCCTTAGCCTAGGGGAGCCCTAGCCTGCAGCCGAGGGGTGCCCTAGCCTGAAGGCTAGGGGAGCCCTAGCCTTAGCCTAGGGGAGCCCTAGCCTGCAGCCGAGGGGTCCCCTAGCCTGAAGGCTAGGGGAGCCCTAGCCTTAGCCTTGGGGAGCCCTAGCCTGCAGCCGAGGGGTGCCCTAGCCTGAAGGCTAGGGGAGCCCTAGTCTTAGCCTAGGGGAGCCCTAGCCTGCAGCCGAGGGGTGCCCTAGCCTGAAGGCTAGGGGAGCCCTAGCCTTAGCCTAGGGGAGCCCTAGTGTGCAGCCGAGGGGTGCCCTAGCCTGAAGGCTAGGGGAGCCCTAGCCTTAGCCTAGGGGAGCCCTAGCCTGCAGCCGAGGGGTGCCCTAGCCTGAAGGCTAGGGGAGCCCTAGCCTTAGCCTAGGGGAGCCCTAGCCTGCAGCCGAGGGGTGCCCTAGCCTGAAGGCTAGGGGAGCCCTAGCCTTAGCCTAGGGGAGCCCTAGCCTGCAGCCGAGGGGTGCCCTAGCCTGAAGGCTAGGTGAGCCCTAGCCTTAGCCTAGGGGAGCCCTAGCCTGCAGCCGAGGGGTGCCCTAGCCTGAAGGCTAGGGGAGCCCTAGCCTTAGCCTAGGGGAGCCCTAGCCTGCAGCCGAGGGGTGCCCCAGCCTGAAGGCTAGGGGAGCCCTAGCCTTAGCCTAGGGGAGCCCTAGCCTGCAGCCGAGGGGTGCCCCAGCCTGAAGGCTAGGGGAGCCCTAGCCTTAGCCTAGGGGAGCCCTAGCCTGCAGCCGAGGGGTGCCCCAGCCTGAAGGCTAGGGGAGCCCTAGCCTTAGCCTAGGGGAGCCCTAGCCTGCAGCCGAGGGGTGCCCCAGCCTGAAGGCTAGGGGAGCCCTAGCCTTAGCCTAGGGGAGCCCTAGCCTGCAGCCGAGGGGTGCCCCAGCCTGAAGTCTAGGGGAGCCCTAGCCTTAGCCTAGGGGAGCCCTAGCCTGCAGCCGAGGGGTGCCCCAGCCTTAAGGCTAGGGGAGCCCTAGCCTTAGCCTAGGGGAGCCCTAGCCTGCAGCCGAGGGGTGCCCCAGCCTGAAGGCTAGGGGAGCCCTAGCCTTAGCCTAGGGGAGCCATAGCCTGCAGCCGAGGGGTGCCCCAGCCTGAAGGCTAGGGGAGCCCTAGCCTTAGCCTAGGGGAGCCCTAGCCTGCAGCCGAGGGGTGCCCCAGCCTGAAGGCTAGGGGAGCCCTAGCCTTAGCCTAGGGGAGCCCTAGCCTAAAGCCGAGGGGTGCCACAGCCTGAAGGCTAGGGGAGCCCTAGCCTGAAGGCTAGGGGAGCCCTAGCCTAAAGCCGAGGGGTGCCCCAGCCTGAAGGCTAGGGGAGCCCTAGCCTGAAGGCTAGGGGAGCCCTAGCCTTAGCCTAGGGGAGCCCCAGCCTAAAGCCTAGGGGTGCCCTACGCTGAAGGCTAGGGGAGCCCTAGCCTTAGCCTAGGGGAGCCCCAGCCTAAAGCCTAGGGGTGCCCTAGGCTGAAGGCTAGGGGAGCCCTAGCCTTAGCCTAGGGGAGCCCCAGCCTAAAGCCTAGGGGTGCCCTAGGCTGAAGGCTAGGGGAGCCCTAGCCTTAGCCTAGGGGAGCCCCAGCCTAAAGCCTAGGGGTGCCCTAGGCTGAAGGCTAGGGGAGCCCTAGCCTTAGCCTAGGGGAGCCCCAGCCTAAAGCCTAGGGGTGCCCTAGCCTGAAGGCTAGGGGAGCCCTAGCCGTAGCCTAGGGGAGCCCCAGCCTAAAGCCTACGGGTGCCCTAGCCTGAAGGCTAGGGGAGCCCTAGCCTTAGCCTAGGGGAGCCCCAGCCTAAAGCCTACGGGTGCCCTAGCCTGAAGGCTAGGGGAGCCCTAGCCTTAGGCTAGGGGAGGCCCAGCCTAAAGCCTACGGGTGCCCTAGCCTGAAGGCTAGGGGAGCCCTAGCCTTAGCCTAGGGGAGCCCCAGCCTAAAGCCTACGTTTGCCCTAGCCTGAAGGCTAGGGGAGCCCTAGCCTTAGCGTAGGGGAGCCCCAGCCTAAAGCCTACGGGTGGCCTAGCCTGAAGGCTAGGGGAGCCCTAGCCTTAGCCTAGGGGAGCCCCAGCCTAAAGCCTACGGGTGCCCTAGACTGAAGGCTAGGGGAGCCCTAGCCTTAACCTAGGGGAGCCCCAGCCTAAAGCCTACGGGTGCCCTAGCCTGAAGGCTAGGGGAGCCCTAGCCTTAGCCTAGGGGAGCCCCAGCCTAAAGCCTACGGGTGCCCTAGCCTGAAGGCTAGGGGAGCCCTAGCCTTAGCCTAGGGGAGCCCCAGCCTAAAGCCTACGGGTGCCCTAGCCTGAAGGCTAGGGGAGCCCTAGCCTTAGCCTAGGGGAGCCCCAGCCTAAAGCCTACGGGTGCACTAGCCTGAAGGCTAGGGGAGCCCTAGCCTTAGCCTAGTGGAGCCCCAGCCTAAAGCCTACGGGTGCCCTAGCCTGAAGGCTAGGGGAGCCCCAGCCTTAGCCTAGGGGAGCCCCAGCCTAAACCCTACGGGTGCCCTAGCCTGAAGGCTAGGGGAGCCCTAGCCTTAGCCTAGGGGAGCCCCAGCCTAAAGCCTACGGGTGCCCTAGCCTGAAGGCTAGGGGAGCCCTAGCCTTAGCCTAGGGGAGCCCCAGCCTAAAGCCTACGGGTGCCCTAGCCTGAAGGCTAGGGGAGCCCTAGCCTTAGCCTAGGGGAGCCCCAGCCTAAAGCCTACGGGTGCCCTAGCCTGAAGGCTAGGGGAGCCCTAGCCTTAGCCTAGGGGAGCCCCAGCCTAAAGCCTACGGGTGCCCTAGCCTGAAGGCTAGGGGAGCCCGAGCCTTAGCCTAGGGGAGCCCCAGCCTAAAGCCTACGGGTGCCCTAGCCTGAAGGCTAGGGGAGCCCTAGCCTTAGCCTAGGGGAGCCCCAGCCTAAAGCCTACGGGTGCCCTAGCCTGAAGGCTAGGGGAACCCTAGCCTTAGCCTAGGGGAGCCCCAGCCTAAAGCCTACGGGTGCCCTAGCCTGAAGGCTAGGGGAGCCCTAGCCTTAGCCTAGGGGAGCCCCAGCCTAAAGCCTACGGGTGCCCTAGCCTGAAGGCTAGGGGAGCCTTAGCCTTAGCCTAGGGGAGCCCAGCCTAAAGCCTACGGGTGCCCTAGCCTGAAGGCTAGGGGAGCCCTAGCCTTAGCCTAGGGGAGCCCCAGCCTAAAGCCTACGGGTGCCCTAGCCTGAAGGCTAGGGGAGCCCTAGCCTTAGCCTAGGGGAGCCCCAGCCTAAAGCCTACGGGTGCCCTAGCCTGAAGGCTAGGGGAGCCCTAGCCTTAGCCTAGGGGAGCCCCAGCCTAAAGCCTACGGGTGCCCTAGCCTGAAGGCTAGGGGAGCCCTAGCCTTAGCCTAGGGGAGCCCCAGCATAAAGCCTACGGGTGCCCTAGCCTGAAGGCTAGGGGAGTCCTAGCCTTAGCCTAGGGGAGCCCTAGCCTTAGCCTAGGGGAGCCTAAAGCCTACGGGTGCCCTAGCCTGAAGGCTAGGGGAGCCCTAGCCTTAGCCTAGGGGAGCCCTAGCCTGAAGCCTAGGGGTGCCCTAGCCTGAAGGCTAGGGGAGCCCTAGCCTTAGCCTAGGGGAGCCCTAGCCTGAAGCCTAGGGGTGCCCTAGCCTGAAGGCTAGGGGAGCCCTAGCCTTAGCCTAGGGGAGCCCTAGCCTGAAGCCTAGGGGTGCCCTAGCCTGAAGGCTAGGGGAGCCCTAGCCTTAGCCTAGGGGAGCCCTAGCCTGAAGCCTAGGGGTGCCCTAGCCTGAAGGCTAGGGGAGCCCTAGCCTTAGCCTAGGGGAGCCCTAGCCTGGAGCCTACGGGTGCCCTAGCCTGAAGGCTAGGGGAGCCCTAGCCTTAGACTAGGGGAGCCCTAGCCTGAAGCCTACGGGTGCCCTAGCCTGAAGGCTAGGGGAGCCCTAGCCTTAGCCTAGGGGAGCCCTAGCCTGAAGCCTAGGGGTGCCCTAGCCTGAAGGCTAGGGGAGCCCTAGCCTTAGCCTAGGGGAGCCCTAGCCTGAAGCCTAGGGGTGCCCTAGCCTGAAGGCTAGGGGAGCCCTAGCCTTAGCCTAGGGGAGCCCCAGCCTGAAGCCTAGGGGTGCCCTAGCCTGAAGGCTAGGGGAGCCCTAGCCTTAGCCTAGGGGAGCCCCAGCCTGAAGCCTAGGGGTGCCCTAGCCTGAAGGCTAGGAGAGCCCTAGCCTTAGCCTAGGGGAGTCCCAGCCTGAAGCCTAGGGGTGCCCTAGCCTGAAGGCTAGGGGAGCCCTAGCCTTAGCCTAGGGGAGCCCCAGCCTGAAGCCTAGGGGTGCCCTAGCCTTAAGGCTAGGGGAGCCCTAGCCTTAGCCTAGGGGAGCCCCAGCCTGAAGCCTAGGGGTGCTCTAGCCTGAAGGCTAGGGGAGCCCTAGCCTTAGCCTAGGGGAACCCCAGCCTGAAGCCTAGGGGTGCCCTAGCCTGAAGGCTAGGGGAGCCCTAGCCTTAGCCTAGGGGAGCCCCAGCCTGAAGCCTACGGGTGCCCTAGCCTGAAGGCTAGGGGAGCCCTAGCCTTAGCCTAGGGGAGCCCCAGCCTGAAGCCTACGGGTGCCCTAGCCTGAAGGCTAGGGGAGCCCTAGCCTTAGCCTAGGGGAGCCCCAGCCTGAAGCCTACGGGTGCCCTAGCCTGAAGGCTGGGGGAGCCCTAGACTTAGCCTAGGGGAGACCCAGCCTGAAGCATACGGGTGCCCTAGCCTGAAGGCTAGGGGAGCCCTAGCCTTAGCCTAGTGGAGCCCCAGCCTGAAGCTTACGGGTGCCCTAGCCTGAAGGCTAGGGGAGCCCTAGCCTTAGCCTAGGGGAGCCCCAGCCTGAAGCCTACGGGTGCCCTAGCCTGAAGGCTAGGGGAGCCCTAGCCTTAGCCTAGGGGAGCCCCAGCCTGAAGCCTACGGGTGCCCTAGCCTGAAGGCTAGGGGAGCCCTAGCCTTAGCCTAGGGGAACCCCAGCTTGAAGCCTACGGGTGCCCTAGCCTGAAGGCTAGGGGAGCCCTAGCCTTAGCCTAGGGGAGCCCCAGCCTGAAGCCTACGGGTGCCCTAGCCTGAAGGCTAGGGGAGCCCTAGCCTTAGCCTAGGGGAGCCCCAGCCTGAAGCCTACGGGTGCCCTAGCCTGAAGGTTAGGGGAGCCCTAGCCTTAGCCTAGGGGAGCCCCAGCCTGAAGCCT
The DNA here is from genome assembly GCF_050624435.1 of Tenrec ecaudatus. Classification (NCBI taxonomy): domain Eukaryota; kingdom Metazoa; phylum Chordata; class Mammalia; order Afrosoricida; family Tenrecidae; genus Tenrec; species Tenrec ecaudatus. Next base: position 369,457 of record NW_027458296.1, on the reverse strand, counting down.
ACGGGTGCCCTAGCCTGAAGGCTAGGGGAGCCCTAGCCTTAGCCTAGGGGAGCCCCAGCCTGAAGCCTACGGGTGCCCTAGCCTGAAGGCTAGGGGAGCCCTAGCCTTAGCCTAGGGGAGCCCCAGCCTGAAGCCTACGGGTGCCCTAGCCTGAAGGCTAGGGGAGCCCTAGCCTTAGCCTAGGGGAGCCCCAGCCTGAAGCCTACGGGTGCCCTAGCCTGAAGGCTAGGGGAGCCCTAGCCTTAGCCTAGGGGAGCCCCAGCCTGAAGCCTACGGGTGCCCTAGCCTGAAGGCTAGGGGAGCCCTAGCCTTAGCCTAGGGGAGCCCCAGCCTGAAGCCTACGGGTGCCCTAGCCTGAAGGCTAGGGGAGCCCTAGCCTTAGCTTAGGGGAGCCCCAGCCTGAAGCCTACGGGTGCCCTAGCCTGAAGGCTAGGGGAGCCCTAGCCTTAGCCTAGGGGAGCCCCAGCCTGAAGCCTACGGGTGCCCTAGCCTGAAGGCTAGGGGAGCCCTAGCCTTAGCCTAGGGGAGCCCCAGCCTGAAGCCTACGGGTGCCCTAGCCTGAAGGCTAGGGGAGCCCTAGCCTTAGCCTAGGGGAGCCCCAGCCTGAAGCCAACGGGTGCCCTAGCCTGAAGGCTAGGGGAGCCCTAGCCTTAGCCTAGGGGAGCCCCAGCCTGAAGCCTACGGGTGCCCTAGCCTGAAGGCTATGGAGCCCTAGCCTTAGCCTAGGGGAGCCCCAGCCTGAAGCCTACGGGTGCCCTAGCCTGAAGGCTAGGGGAGCCCTAACCTTAGCCTAGGGGAGCCCCAGCCTGAAGCCTACGGGTGCCCTAGCCTGAAGGCTAGGGGAGCCCTAGCCTTAGCCTAGGGGAGCCCCAGCCTGAAGCCTACGGGTGCCCTAGCCTGAAGGCTAGGGGAGCCCTAGCCTTAGCCTAGGGGAGCCCCAGCCTGAAGCCTACGGGTGCCCTAGCCTGAAGGCTAGGGGAGCCCTAGCCTTAGCCTAGGGGAGCCCCAGCCTGAAGCCTACGGGTGCCCTAGCCTGAAGGCTAGGGGAGCTCTAGCCTTAGCCTAGGGGAGCCCCAGCCTGAAGCCTACGGGTAACCTAGCCTGAAGGCTAGGGGAGCCCTAGCCTTAGCCTAGGGGAGCCCCAGCCTGAAGCCTACGGGTGCCCTAGCCTGAAGGCTAGGGGAGCCCTAGCCTTAGCCTAGGGGAGCCCCAGCCTGAAGCCTACGGGTGCCCTAGCCTGAAGGCTAGGGGAGCCCTAGCCTTAGCCTAGGGGAGCCCCAGCCTGAAGCCTACGGGTGCCCTAGCCTGAAGGCTAGGGGAGCCCTAGCCTTAGCCTAGGGGAGCCCCAGCCTGAAGCCTACGGGTGCCCTAGTCTGAAGGCTAGGGGAGCCCTAGCCTTAGCCTAGGGGAGCCCCAGCCTGAAGCCTACGGGTGCCCTAGCCTGAAGGCTAGGGGAGCCCTAGCCTTAGCCTAGGGGAGCCCCAGCCTGAAGCCTACGGGTGCCCTAGCCTGAAGGCTAGGGGAGCCCTAGCCTTAGCCTAGGGGAGCCCCAGCCTGAAGCCTACGGGTGCCCTAGCCTGAAGGCTAGGGGAGCCCTAGCCTTAGCCTAGGGGAGCCTGAAGCCTACGGGTTCCCTAGCCTGAAGGCTAGGGGAGCCCTAGCCTAAGCCTAGGGGAGCCCTAGCCTAAAGCTTAGGGGTGCCCTAGCCTAAAGCCTAGGGGAGCCCTAGCCTTAGCCTAGGGGAGCCTAAAGCCTAGGGGTGCCCTAGCCTGAAGGCTAGGGGAGCCCTAGCCTTAGCCTAGGGGAGCCCTAGCCTAAAGCCTAGGGGTGCCCTAGCCAGAAGGTTAGGGGAGCCCTAGCCTTAGCCTAGGGGAGCCTAAAGACTAGGGGTGCCCTAGCCTGAAGGCTAGGGGAGCCCTAGCCTTAGCCTAGGGGAGCCCTAGCCTAAAGCCTAGGGGTGCCCTAGCCTGAAGGCTAGGGGAGCCCTAACCTTAGCCTAGGGGAGCCTAAAGCCTAGGGGTGCCCTAGCCTGAAGGCTAGGGGAGCCCTAGCCTTAGCCTAGGGGAGCCTAAAGCCTAGGGGTGCCCTAGCCTGAAGGCTAGGGGAGCCCTAGCCTTAGCCTAGGGGAGCCTAAAGCCTAGGGGTGCCCTAGCCTGAAGGCTAGGGGAGCCCTCGCCTTAGCCTAGGGGAGCCTAAAGCCTAGGGGTGCCCTAGCCTGAAGGCTAGGGGAGCTCTAGCCTTAGCCTAGGGGAGCCTAAAGCCTAGGGGTGCCCTAACCTGAAGGCTAGGGGAGCCCTAGCCTTAGCCTAGGGGAGCCTAAAGCCTAGGGGTGCCCTAGCCTGAAAGCTAGGGGAGCCCTAGCCTTAGCCTAGGGGAGCCTAAAGCCTAGGGGTGCCCTACCCTGAAGGCTAGGCGAGCCCTAGCCATAGCCTAGGGGAGCCTAAAGCCTAGGGGTGCCCTAGCCTGAAGGCTAGGGGAGCCCTAGCCTTAGCCTAGGGGAGCCCTAGCCTAAAGCCTAGGGGTGCCCTAGCCTGAAGACTAGGGGAGCCCTAGCCTTAGCCTAGGGGAGCCTAAAGCCTAGGGGTGCCCTAGCCTGAAGGCTAGGGGAGCCCTAGCCTTAGCCTTGGGGTGCCTAAAGCCTAGGGGTGCCCGAGCCTGAAGGCAAGGGGAGCCCTAGACTTAGCCAAAGGGAGCCTAAAGCCTAGGGGTGCCCTAGCCTGAAGGCTAGGGGAGCCCTAGCCTTAGCCTAGGGGAGCCTAAAGCCTATGGGTGCCCTAGCCTGAAGGCTAAGGGAGCCCTAGCCTTAGCCTAGGGGAGCCTAAAGCCTAGGGGTGCCGTAGCCTGAAGGCTAGGGGAGCTCTAGCCTTAGCCTAGGGGAGCCTAAAGCCTAGGGGTGCCCTAACCTGAAGGCTAGGGGAGCCCTAGCCTTAGCCTAGGGGAGCCTAAAGCCTAGGGGTGCCCTAGCCTGAAGGCTAGGGGAGCCCTAGCCTTAGCCTAGGGGAGCCTAAAGCCTAGGGGTGCCCTAGCCTGAAGGCTAGGTGAGCACTAGCCTTAGCCTAGGGGAGCCTAAAGCCTAGGGGTGCCCTAGCCTGAAGGCTAGGGGAGCCCCAGCCTTAGCCTAGGGGAGCGTAAAGCCTAGGGGTGCCCTAGCCTGAAGGCTAGGGGAGCCCTAGCCTTAGCCTAGGGGAGCCTAAAGCCTAGGGGTGCCCTAGCCTGAAGGCTAGGGGAGCCCTAGCCTTAGCCCAGGGGAGCCTAAAGCCTAGGGTTGCCCTAGCCTGAAGGCTAGGGGAGCCCTAGCCTTAGCCCAGGGGAGCCTAAAGCCTAGGGGTGCCCTAGCCTGAAGGCTAGGGGAGCCCTAGCCTTAGCCTAGGGGAGCCCTAGACTAAAGCCTAGGGGTGCCCTAGCCTGAAGGCTAGGGGAGCACTAGCCTTAGCCTAGGGGAGCCTAAAGCCTAGGGGTGCCCTAGCCTGAAGGCTAGGGGAGCCCTAGGATTAGCCTAGGGGAGCCTAAAGCCTAGGGGTGCCCTAGCCTAAAGCCTAGGGGTGCCCTAGCCTGAAGGCTAGGGGAGCCCTAGCCTTATCCTAGGGGAGCCTAAAGCCTAGGGGTGCCCTAGCCTTAGCCTAGGGGAGCCCTAGCCTAAAGCCTAGGGGTGCCCTAGCCTGAAGGCTAGGGGAGCACTAGCCTTAGCCTACGGGAGCCTAAAGCCTAGGGGTGCCCTAGCCTGAAGGCTAGGGGAGCCCTAGCCTTAGCCTAGGGGAGCCCTAGCCTAAAGCCTAGGGGTGCCCTAGCCTGATGGCTAGGGGAGCCCTAGCCTTAGCCTAGGGGAGCCTAAAGCCTAGGGGTGCCCTAGCCTGAAGGCTAGGGGAGCCCTAGCCTTAGCCTAGGGGAGCCTAAAGCCTAGGGGTGCCTTAGCCTGAAGGCTAGGGGAGCCCTAGACTTAGCCAAGAGGAGCCTTAGCCTAAAGCCTAGGGGTGCCCTAGCCTGAAGGCTAGGGGAGCCCTAGCCTTAGCCTAGGGGAGCCTAAAGCCTAGGGGTGCCCTAGCCTGAAGGCTAGGGGAGCCCTAGCCTTAGCCTAGGGGAGCCCTAGCCTAAAGCCTAGGGGTGCCCTAGCCTGAAGGCTAGGGGAGCCCTAGCCTTAGCCTAGGGGAGCCTAAAGCCTAGGGGTGCCCTAGCCTGAAGCCTAGGGGAGCCCTATCCTTAGCCTAGGGGAGCCCTAGCCTAAAGCCTAGGGGTGCCCTAGCCTGAAGGCTACGGGAGCCCTAGCCTTAGCCTAGGGGAGCCTAAAGCCTAGTGGTGCCCTAGCCTGAAGGCTAGGGGAGCCCTAGCCTTAGCCTAGGGGAGCCTAAAGCCTAGGGGTGTCCTAGCCTGAAGGCTAGGGGAGCCCTAGCCTTAGCCTAGGGGAGCGCTAGCCTAAAGCCTAGGGGTGCCCTAGCCTGAAGGCTAGGGGAGCCCTAGCCTTAGCCTTGGGGAGCCCTAGCCTGCAGCCGAGGGGTGCCCTAGCCTGAAGGCTAGGGGAGCCCTAGTCTTAGCCTAGGGGAGCCCTAGCCTGCAGCGGAGGGGTGCCCTAGCCTGAAGGCTAGGGGAGCCCTAGCCTTAGCCTAGGGGAGCCCTAGCCTGCAGCCGAGGGGTGTCCTAGCCTGAAGGCTAGGGGAGCCCTAGCCTTAGCCTAGGGGAGCCCTAGCCTGCAGCCGAGGGGTGCCCTAGCCTGAAGGCTAGGGGAGCCCTAGCCTTAGCCTAGGGGAGCCCTAGCCTGCAGCCGAGGGGTGCCCTAGCCTGAAGGCTAGGGGAGCCCTAGCCTTAGCCTGGGGGAGCCCTAGCCTGCAGCCGAGGGGTGCCCTAGCCTGAAGGCTAGGGGAGCCCTAGCCTTAGCCTAGGGGAGCCCTAGCCTGCAGCCGAGGGGTTCCCCAGCCTGAAGGCTAGGGGAGCCCTAGCCTTAGCCTAGGGGAGCCCTAGCCTGCAGCCGAGGGGTGCCCCAGCCTGAAGGCTAGGGGAGCCCTAGCCTTAGCCTAGGGGAGCCCTAGCCTGCAGCCGAGGGGTGCCCCAGCCTGAAGGCTAGGGGAGCCCTAGCCTTAGCCTAGGGGAGCCCTAGCCTGCAGCCGAGGGGTGCCCCAGCCTGAAGGCTAGGGGAGCCCTAGCCTTAGCCTAGGGGAGCCCTAGACTGCAGCCTACGGGTGGCCTAGCCTGAAGGCTAGGGGAGCCCTAGCCTTAGCCTAGGGGAGCCCCAGCCTAAAGCCTACGGGTGCCCTAGCCTGAAGGCTAGGGGAGACCTAGCCTTAGCCTAGGGGAGCCCCAGCCTAAAGCCTACGGGTGCCCTAGCCTGAAGGCTAGGGGAGCCCTAGCCTTAGCCTAGGGGAGCCCCAGCCTAAAGCCTACGGGTGCCCTAGCCTGAAGGCTAGGGGAGCCCTAGCCTTAGCCTAGGGGAGCCCCAGCCTAAAGCCTACGGGTGCCCTAGCCTGAAGGCTAGGGGAGCCCTAGCCTTAGCCTAGGGGAGCCCCAGCCTAAAGCCTACGGGTGCCCTAGCCTGAAGGCTAGGGGAGCCCTAGCCTTAGCCTAGGGGAGCCCCAGCCTAAAGCCTACGGGTGCCCTAGCCTGAAGGCTAGGGGAGCCCTAGCCTTAGCCTAGGGGAGCCCCAGCCTAAAGCCTACGGGTGCCCTAGCCTGAAGGCTAGGGGAGCCCTAGCCTTAGCGTAGGGGAGCCCCAGCCTAAAGCCTACGGGTGCCCTAGCCTGAAGGCTAGGGGAGCCCTAGCCTTAGCCTAGGAGAGCCCCAGCCTAAAGCCTACGGGTGCCCTAGCCTGAAGGCTAGGGGAGCCCTAGCCTTAGCCTAGGGGAGCCCCAGCCTAAAGCCTACGGGTGCCCTAGCCTGAAGGCTAGGGGAGCCCTAGCCTTAGCCTAGGGGAGCCCCAGCCTAAAGCCTACGGGTGCCCTAGCCTGAAGGCTAGGGGAGCCCTAGCCTTAGCCTAGGGGAGCCCCAGCCTAAAGCCTACGGGTGCCCTAGCCTGAAGGCTAGGGGAGCCCTAGCCTTAGCCTAGGGGAGCCCCAGCCTAAAGCCTACGGGTGCCCTAGCCTGAAGGCTAGGGGAGCTCTAGCCTTAGCCTAGGGGAGCCCTAGCCTGCAGCCGAGGGGTGCCCTAGCCTGAAGGCTAGGGGAGCCCTAGCCTTAGCCTAGGGGAGCCCTAGCCTGCAGCCGAGGGGTGCCCTAGCCTGAAGGCTAGGGGAGCCCTAGCCTTAGCCTTGGGGAGCCCTAGCCTGCAGCCGAGGGGTGCCCCAGCCTGAAGGCTAGGGGAGCCCTAGCCTTAGCCTAGGGGAGCCCTAGCCTGCAGCCGAGGGGTGCCCCAGCCTGAAGGCTAGGGGAGCCCTAGCCTTAGCCTAGGGGAGCCCTAGCCTGCAGCCGAGGGGTGCCCCAGCCTGAAGGCTAGGGGAGCCCTAGCCTTAGCCTAGGGGAGCCCTAGCCTGCAGCCGAGGGGTGCCCCAGCCTGAAGGCTAGGGGAGCCCTAGCCTTAGCCTAGGGGAGCCCTAGCCTGCAGCCGAGGGGTGCCCCAGCCTGAAGGCTAGGGGAGCCCTAGCCTTAGCCTAGGGGAGCCCTAGCCTGCAGCCGAGGGGTGCCCCAGCCTGAAGGCTAGGGGAGCCCTAGCCTTAGCCTAGGGGAGCCCTAGCCTAAAGCCGAGGGGTGCCCCAGCCTGAAGGCTAGGGGAGCCCTAGCCTGAAGGCTAGGGGAGCCCTAGCCTAAAGCCGAGGGGTGCCCCAGCCTGAAGGCTAGGGGAGCCCTAGCCTGAAGGCTAGGGGAGCCCTAGCCTTAGCCTAGGGGAGCCCCAGCCTAAAGCCTAGGGGTGCCCTAGGCTGAAGGCTAGGGGAGCCCTAGCCTTAGCCTAGGGGAGCCCCAGCCTAAAGCCTAGGGGTGCCCTAGGCTGAAGGCTAGGGGAGCCCTAGCCTTAGCCTAGGGGAGCCCCAGCCTAAAGCCTAGGGGTGCCCTAGGCTGAAGGCTAGGGGAGCCCTAGCCTTAGCCTAGGGGAGCCCCAGCCTAAAGCCTAGGGGTGCCCTAGGCTGAAGGCTAGGGGAGCCCTAGCCTTAGCCTAGGGGAGCCCCAGCCTAAAGCCTAGGGGTGCCCTAGGCTGAAGGCTAGGGGAGCCCTAGCCTTAGCCTAGGGGAGCCCCAGCCTAAAGCCTAGGGGTGCCCTAGGCTGAAGGCTAGGGGAGCCCTAGCCTTAGCCTAGGGGAGACCCAGCCTAAAGCCTAGGGGTGCCCTAGCCTGAAGGCTAGGGGAGCCCTAGCCTTAGCCTAGGGGAGCCCCAGCCTAAAGCCTACGGGTGCCCTAGCCTGAAGGCTAGGGGAGCCCTAGCCTTAGCCTAGGGGAGCCCCAGCCTAAAGCCTACGGGTGCCCTAGCCTGAAGGCTAGGGGAGCCCTAGCCTTAGCCTAGGGGAGCCCCAGCCTAAAGCCTACGGGTGCCCTAGCCTGAAGGCTAGGGGAGCCCTAGCCTTAGCCTAGGGGAGCCCCAGCCTAAAGCCTACGGGTGCCCTAGCCTGAAGGCTAGGGGAGCCCTAGCCTTAGCCTAGGGGAGCCCCAGCCTAAAGCCTACGGGTGCCCTAGCCTGAAGGCTAGGGGAGCCCTAGCCTTAGCCTAGGGGAGCCCCAGCCTAAAGCCTACGGGTGCCCTAGCCTGAAGGCTAGGGGAGCCCTAGCCTTAGCGTAGGTGAGCCCCAGCCTAAAGCCTACGGGTGCCCTAGCCTGAAGGCTAGGGGAGCCCTAGCCTTAGCGTAGGGGAGCCCCAGCCTAAAGCCTACGGGTGGCCTAGCCTGAAGGCTAGGGGAGCCCTAGCCTTAGCGTAGGGGAGCCCCAGCCTAAAGCCTACGGGTGCCCTAGCCTGAAGGCTAGGGGAGACCTAGCCTTAGCCTAGGGGAGCCCCAGGCTAAAGCCTACGGGTGCCCTAGCCTGAAGGCTAGGGGAGCCCTAGCCTTAGCCTAGGGGAGCCCCAGCCTAAAGCCTACGGGTGCCCTAGCCTGAAGGCTAGGGGAGCCCTAGCCTTAGCCTAGGGGAGCCCCAGCCTAAAGCCTACGGGTGCCCTAGCCTGAAGGCTAGGGGAGCCCTAGCCTTAGCCTAGGGGAGCCCCAGCCTAAAGCCTTCGGGTGCCCTAGCCTGAAGGCTAGGGGAGCCCTAGCCTTAGCCTAGGGGAGCCCCAGCCTAAAGCCTACGGGTGCCCTAGCCTGAAGGCTAGGGGAGCCCTAGCCTTAGCCTAGGGGAGCCCCAGACTAAAGCCTACGGGTGCCCTAGCCTGAAGGCTAGGGGAGCCCTAGCCTTAGCCTAGGGGAGCCCCAGCCTAAAGCCTACGGGTGCCCTAGCCTGAAGGCTAGGGGAGCCCTAGCCTTAGCCTAGGGGAGCCCCAGCCTAAAGCCTACGGGTGCCCTAGCCTGAAGGCTAGGGGAGCCCTAGCCTTAGCCTAGGGGAGCCCCAGCCTAAAGCCTACGGGTGCCCTAGCCTGAAGGCTAGGGGAGCCCTAGCCTTAGCCTAGGGGAGCCCCAGCCTAAAGCCTACGGGTGCCCTAGCCTGAAGGCTAGGGGAGCCCTAGCCTTAGCCTAGGGGAGCCCCAGCCTAAAGCCTACGGTTGCCCTAGCCTGAAGGCTAGGGGAGCCCTAGCCTTAGCCTAGGGGAGCCCCAGCATAAAGCCTACGGGTGCCCTAGCCTGAAGGCTAGGGGAGCCCTAGCCTTAGCCTAGGGGAGCCCTAGCCTTAGCCTAGGGGAGCCTAAAGCCTACGGGTGCCCTAGCCTGAAGGCTAGGGGAGCCTTAGCCTAGGGGAGCCCTAGCCTTAGCCTAGGGGAGCCTAAAGCCTACGGGTGCCCTAGCCTGAAGGCTAGGGGAGCCCTAGCCTTAGCCTAGGGGAGCCCTAGCCTGAAGCCTAGGGGTGCCCTAGCCTGAAGGCTAGGGGAGCCCTAGCCTTAGCCTAGGGGAGCCCTAGCCTGATGCCTAGGGGTGCCCTAGCCTGAAGGCTAGGGGAGCCCTAGCCTTAGCCTAGGGGAGCCCTAGCCTTAAGCCTAGGGGTGCCCTAGCCTGAAGGCTAGGGGAGCCCTAGCCTTAGCCTAGGGGAGCCCTAGCCTGAAGCCTACGGGTGCCCTAGCCTGAAGGCTAGGGGAGCCCTAGCCTTAGCCTAGTGGAGCCCTAGCCTGAAGCCTACGGGTGCCCTAGCCTGAAGGCTAGGGGAGCCCTAGCCTTAGCCTAGGGGAGCCCTAGCCTGAAGCCTACGGGTGCCCTAGGCTGAAGGCTAGGGGAGCCCTAGCCTTAGCCTAGGGGAGCCCTAGCCTGAAGCCTAGGGGTGCCCTAGCCTGAAGGCTAGGGGAGCCCTAGCCTTAGCCTAGGGGAGCCCTAGCATGAAGCCTAGGGGTGCCCTAGCCTGAAGGCTAGGGGAGCCCTAGCCTTAGCCTAGGGGAGCCCCAGCCTGAAGCCTAGTGTTGCCCTAGCCTGAAGGCTAGGGGAGCCCTAGCCTTAGCCTAGGGGAGCCCCAGCCTGAAGCCTAGGGGTGCCCTAGCCTGAAGGCTAGGGGAGCCCTAGCCTTAGCCTAGGGGAGCCCCAGCCTGAAGCCTAGGGGTGCCCTAGCCTGAAGGCTAGGGGAGCCCTAGCCTTAGCCTAGGGGAGCCCCAGCCTGAAGCCTAGGGGTGCCCTAGCCTGAAGGCTAGGGGAGCCCTAGCCTTAGCCTAGGGGAGCCCCAGCCTGAAGCCTAGGGGTGCCCTAGCCTGAAGGCTAGGGGAGCCCTAGCCTTAGCCTAGGGGAGCCCCAGCCTGAAGCCTAGGGGTGCCCTAGCCTGAAGGCTAGGGGAGCCCTAGCCTTAGCCTAGGGGAGCCCCAGCCTGAAGCCTACGGGTGCCCTAGCCTGAAGGCTAGGGGAGCCCTAGCCTTAGCCTAGGGGAGCCCCAGCCTGAAGCCTACGGGTGCCCTAGCCTGAAGGCTAGGGGAGCCCTAGCCTTAGCCTAGGGGAGCCCCAGCCTGAAGCCTACGGGTGCCCTAGCCTGAAGGCTAGGGGAGCCCTAGCCTTAGCCTAGGGGAGCCCCAGCCTGAAGCCTACGGGTGCCCTAGCCTGAAGGCTAGGGGAGCCCTAGCCTTAGCCTAGGGGAGCCCCAGCCTGAAGCCTACGGGTGCCCTAGCCTGAAGGCTAGGGGAGCCCTAGCCTTAGCCTAGGGGAGCCCCAGCCTGAAGCCTACGGGTGCCCTAGCCTGAAGGCTAGGGGAGCCCTAGCCTTAGCCTAGGGGAGCCCCAGCCTGAAGCCTACGGGTGCCCTAGCCTGAAGGCTAGGGGAGCCCTAGCCTTAGCCTAGGGGAGCCCCAGCCTGAAGCCTACGGGTGCCCTAGCCTGAAGGCTAGGGGAGCCCTAGCCTTAGCCTAGGGGAGCCCCAGCCTGAAGCCTACGGGTGCCCTAGCCTGAAGGCTAGGGGAGCCCTAGCCTTAGCCTAGGGGAGCCCCAGCCTGAAGCCTACGGGTGCCCTAGCCTGAAGGCTAGGGGAGCCCTAGCCTTAGCCTAGGGGAGCCCCAGCCTGAAGCCTACGGGTGCCCTAGCCTGAAGGCTAGGGGAGCCCTAGCCTTAGCCTAGGGGAGCCCCAGCCTGAAGCCTACGGGTGCCCTAGCCTGAAGGCTAGGGGAGCCCTAGCCTTAGCCTAGGGGAGCCCCAGCCTGAAGCCTACGGGTGCCCTAGCCTGAAGGCTAGGGGAGCCCTAGCCTTAGCCTAGGGGAGCCCCAGCCTGAAGCCTACGGGTGCCCTAGCCTGAAGGCTAGGGGAGCCCTAGCCTTAGCCTAGGGGAGCCCCAGCCTGAAGCCTACGGGTGCCCTAGCCTGAAGGCTAGGGGAGCCCTAGCCTTAGCCTAGGGGAGCCCCAGCCTGAAGCCTACGGGTGCCCTAGCCTGAAGGCTAGGGGAGCCCTAGCCTTAGCCTAGGGGAGCCCCAGCCTGAAGCCTACGGGTGCCCTAGCCTGAAGGCTAGGGGAGCCCTAGCCTTAGCCTAGGGGAGCCCCAGCCTGAAGCCTACGGGTGCCCTAGCCTGAAGGCTAGGGGAGCCCTAGCCTTAGCCTAGGGGAGCCCCAGCCTGAAGCCTACGGGTGCCCTAGCCTGAAGGCTAGGGGAGCCCTAGCCTTAGCCTAGGGGAGCCCCAGGTTGAAGCCTACGGGTGCCCTAGCCTGAAGGCTAGGGGAGCCCTAGCCTTAGCCTAGGGGAGCCCCAGCCTGAAGCCTACGGGTGCCCTAGCCTGAAGGCTAGGGGAGCCCTAGCCTTAGCCTAGGGGAGCCCCAGCCTGAAGCCTACGGGTGCCCTAGCCTGAAGGCTAGGGGAGCCCTAGCCTTAGCCTAGGGGAGCCCCAGCCTGAAGCCTACGGGTGCCCTAGCCTGAAGGCTAGGGGAGCCCTAGCCTTAGCCTAGGGGAGCCCCAGCCTGAAGCCTACGGGTGCCCTAGCCTGAAGGCTAGGGGAGCCCTAGCCTTAGCCTAGGGGAGCCCCAGCCTGAAGCCTACGGGTGCCCTAGCCTGAAGGCTAGGGGAGCCCTAGCCTTAGCCTAGGGGAGCCCCAGCCTGAAGCCTACGGGTGCCCTAGCCTGAAGGCTAGGGGAGCCCTAGCCTTAGCCTAGGGGAGCCCCAGCCTGAAGCCTACGGGTGCCCTAGCCTGAAGGCTAGGGGAGCCCTAGCCTTAGCCTAGGGGAGCCCCAGCCTGAAGCCTACGGGTGCCCTAGCCTGAAGGCTAGGGGAGCCCTAGCCTTAGCCTAGGGGAGCCCCAGCCTGAAGCCTACGGGTGCCCTAGCCTGAAGGCTAGGGGAGCCCTAGCCTTAGCCTAGGGGAGCCCCAGCCTGAAGCCTACGGGTGCCCTAGCCTGAAGGCTAGGGGAGCCCTAGCCTTAGCCTAGGGGAGCCCCAGCCTGAAGCCTACGGGTGCCCTAGCCTGAAGGCTAGGGGAGCCCTAGCCTTAGCCTAGGGGAGCCCCAGCCTGAAGCCTACGGGTGCCCTAGCCTGAAGGCTAGGGGAGCCCTAGCCTTAGCCTAGGGGAGCCCCAGCATGAAGCCTAGGGGTGCCCTAGCCTGAAGGCTAGGGGAGCCCTAGCCTTAGCCTAGGGGAGCCCTAGCATGAAGCCTAGGGGTGCCCTAGCCTGAAGGCTAGGGGAGCCCTAGCCTTAGCCTAGGGGAGCCCCAGCCTGAAGCCTAGTGGTGCCCTAGCCTGAAGGCTAGGGGAGCCCTAGCCTTAGCCTAGGGGAGCCCCAGCCTGAACCCTAGGGGTGCCCTAGCCTGAAGGCTAGGGGAGCCCTAGCCTTAGCCTAGGGTAGCCCCAGCCTGAAGCCTAGGGGTGCCCTAGCCTGAAGGCTAGGGGAGCCCTAGCCTTAGCCTAGGGAAGCCCCAGCCTGAAGCCTAGGGGTGCCCTAGCCTGAAGGCTAGGGGAGCCCTAGCCTTAGCCTAGGGGAGCCCCAGCCTGAAGCCTAGGGGTGCCCTAGCCTGAAGGCTAGGGGAGCCCTAGCCTTAGCCTAGTGGAGCCCCAGCCTGAAGCCTAGGGGTGCCCTAGCCTGAAGGCTAGGGGAGCCCTAGCCTTAGCCTAGGGGAGCCCCAGCCTGAAGCCTACGGGTGCCCTAGCCTGAAGGCTAGGGGAGCCCTAGCCTTAGCCTAGGGGAGCCCCAGCCTGAAGCCTACGGGTGCCCTAGCCTGAAGGCTAGGGGAGCCCTAGCCTTAGCCTAGGGGAGCCCCAGGCTGAAGCCTACGGGTGCCCTAGCCTGAAGGCTAGGGGAGCCCTAGCCTTAGCCTAGGGGAGCCCCAGCCTGAAGCCTACGGGTGCCCTAGCCTGAAGGCTAGGGGAGCCCTAGCCTTAGCCTAGGGGAGCCCCAGCCTGAAGCCTACGGGTGCCCTAGCCTGAAGGCTAGGGGAGCCCTAGCCTTAGCCTAGGGGAGCCCCAGCCTGAAGCCTACGGGTGCCCTAGCCTGAAGGCTAGGGGAGCCCTAGCCTTAGCCTAGGGGAGCCCCAGCCTGAAGCCTACGGGTGCCCTAGCCTGAAGGCTAGGGGAGCCCTAGCCTTAGCCTAGGGGAGCCCCAGCCTGAAGCCTACGGGTGCCCTAGCCTGAAGGCTAGGGGAGCCCTAGCCTTAGCCTGGGGGAACCCCAGCCTGAAGCCTACGGGTGCCCTAGCCTGAAGGCTAGGGGAGCCCTAGCCTTAGCCTAGGGGAGCCCCAGCCTGAAGCCTACGGGTGCCCTAGCCTGAAGGCTAGGGGAGCCCTAGCCTTAGCCTAGGGGAGCCCCAGCCTGAAGCCTACGGGTGCCCTAGCCTGAAGGCTAGGGGAGCCCTAGCCTTAGCCTAGGGGAGCCCCAGCCTGAAGCCTACGGGTGCCCTAGCCTGAAGGCTAGGGGAGCCCTAGCCTTAGCCTAGGGGAGCCCCAGCCTGAAGCCTACGGGTGCCCTAGCCTGAAGGCTAGGGGAGCCCTAGCCTTAGCCTAGGGGAGCCCCAGCCTGAAGCCTACGGGTGCCCTAGCCTCAAGGCTAGGGGAGCCCTAGCCTTAGCCTAGGGGAGCCCCAGCCTGAAGCCTACGGGTGCCCTAGCCTGAAGGCTAGGGGAGCCCTAGCCTTAGCCTAGGGGAGCCCCAGCCTGAAGCCTACAGGTGCCCTAGCCTGAAGGCTAGTGGAGCCCTAGCCTTAGCCTAGGGGAGCCCCAGCCTGAAGCCTACAGGTGCCCTAGCCTGAAGGCTAGGGGAGCCCTAGCCTTAGCCTAGGGGAGCCCCAGCCTGAAGCCTACGGGTGCCCTAGCCTGAAGGCTAGGGGAGCCCTAGCCTTAGCCTAGGGGAGCCCCAGGCTGAAGCCTACGGGTGCCCTAGCCTGAAGGCTAGGGGAGCCCTAGCCTTAGCCTAGGGGAGCCCCAGCCTGAAGCCTAGGGATGCCCTAGCCTGAAGGCTAGGGGAGCCCTAGCCTTAGCCTAGGGGAGCCCCAGCCTGAAGCCTACGGGTGCCCTAGCCTGAAGGCTAGGGGAGCCCTAGCCTTAGCCTAGGGGAGCCCCAGCCTGAAGCCTACGGGTGCCCTAGCCTGAAGGCTAGGGGAGCCCTAGCCTTAGCCTAGGGGAGCCCCAGTCTGAAGCCTACGGGTGCCCTAGCCTGAAGGCTAGGGGAGCCCTAGCCTTAGCCTAGGGGAGCCCCAGCCTGAAGCCTACGGGTGCCCTAGCCTGAAGGCTAGGGGAGCCCTAGCCTTAGCCTAGGGGAGCCCCAGCCTGAAGCCTACGGGTGCCCTAGCTTGAAGGCTAGGGGAGCCCTAGCCTTAGCCTAGGGGAGCCCCAGGCTGAAGCCTACGGGTGCCCTAGCCTGAAGGCTAGGGGAGCCCTAGCCTTAGCCTAGGGGAGCCCCAGCCTGAAGCCTACGGGTGCCCTAGCCTGAAGGCTAGGGGAGCCCTAGCCTTAGCCTAGGGGAGCCCCAGCCTGAAGCCTACGGGTGCCCTAGCCTGAAGGCTAGGGGAGCCCTAGCCTTAGCCTAGGGGAGCCCCAGCCTGAAGCCTATGGGTGCCCTAGCCTGAAGGCTAGGGGAGCCCTAGCCTTAGCCTAGGGGAGCCCCAGCCTGAAGCCTACGGGTGCCCTAGCCTGAAGGCTAGGGGAGCCCTAGCCTTAGCCTAGGGGAGCCCCAGCCTGAAGCCTACGGGTGCCCTAGCCTGAAGGCTAGGGGAGCCCTAGCCTTAGCCTAGGGGAGCCCCAGCCTGAAGCCTATGGGTGCCCTAGCCTGAAGGCTAGGGGAGCCCTAGCCTTAGCCTAGGGGAGCCCCAGCCTGAAGCCTACGGGTGCCCTAGCCTGAAGGCTAGGGGAGCCCTAGCCTTAGCCTAGGGGAGCCCCAGCCTGAAGCCTACGGGTGCCCTAGCCTGAAGGCTAGGGGAGCCCTAGCCTTAGCCTAGGGGAGCCCCAGCCTGAAGCCTACGGGTGCCCTAGCTTGAAGGCTAGGGGAGCCCTAGCCTTAGCCTAGGGGAGCCCCAGCCTGAAGCCTACGGGTGCCCTAGCCTGAAGGCTAGGGGAGCCCTAGCCTTAGCCTAGGGGAGCCCCAGCCTGAAGCCTACGGGTGCCCTAGCCTGAAGGCTAGGGGAGCCCTAGCCTTAGCCTAGGGGAGCCCCAGCCTGAAGCCTACGGGTGCCCTAGCCTGAAGGCTAGGGGAGCCCTAGCCTTAGCCTAGGGGAGCCCCAGCCTGAAGCCTACGGGTGCCCTAGCCTGAAGGCTAGGGGAGCCCTAGCCTTAGCCTAGGGGAGCCCCAGCCTGAAGCCTACGGGTGCCCTAGCCTGAAGGCTAGGGGAGCCCTAGCCTTAGCCTAGGGGAGCCCCAGCCTGAAGCCTATGGGTGCCCTAGCCTGAAGGCTAGGGGAGCCCTAGCCTTAGCCTAGGGGAGCCTGAAGCCTACGGGTGCCCTAGCCTGAAGGCTAGGGGAGCCCTAGCCTTAGCCTAGGGGAGCCCTAGCCTAAAGCTTAGGGGTGCCCTAGCCTAAAGCCTAGGGGAGCCCTAGCCTTAGCCTAGGGGAGCCTAAAGCCTAGGGGTGCCCTAGCCTGAAGGCTAGGGGAGCCCTAGCCTTAGCCTAGGGGAGCCCTAGCCTAAAGCCTAGGGGTGCCCTAGCCTGAAGGCTAGGGGAGCCCTAGCCTTAGCCTAGGGGAGGGTAAAGACTAGGGGTGCCCTATCCTGAAGGCTAGGGGAGCCCTAGCCTTAGCCTAGGGGAGCCCTAGCCTAAAGCCTAGGGGTGCCCTAGCCTGAAGGCTAGGGGAGCCCTAACCTTAGCCTAGGGGAGCCTAAAGCCTAGGGGTGCCCTAGCCTGAAGGCTAGTGGAGCCCTAGCCTTAGCCTAGGGGAGCCCTAGCCTAAAGCCTAGGGGTGCCCTAGCCTGAAGGCTAGGGGAGCCCTAGCCTTAGCCTAGGGGAGCCTAAAGCCTAGGGGTGCCCTAGCCTGAAGGCTAGGGGAGCCCTAGCCTTAGCCTAGGGGAGCCTAAAGCCTAGGGGTGCCCTAGCCTGAAGGCTAGGGGAGCCCTAGCCTTAGCCTAAGGGAGCCTAAAGCCTTGGGGTGCCCTAGCCTGAAGGCTAGGGGAGCCCTAGCCTTAGCCTAGGGGAGCCTAAAGCCTAGGGGTGTCCTAGCCTGAAGGCTAGGGGAGCCCTAGCCTTAGCCTAGGGGAGCCTAAAGCCTAGGGGTGCCCTAGCCTGAAGGCTAGGGGAGCTCTAGCCTTAGCCTAGAGGAGCCTAAAGCCTAGGGGTGCCCTAACCTGAAGGCTAGGGGAGCCCTAGCCTTAGCCTAGGGGAGCCTAAAGCCTAGGGGTGCCCTAGCCTGAAGGCTAGGGGAGCCCTAGCCTTAGCCTAGGGGAGCCTAAAGCCTAGGGGTGCCCTAGCCTGAAGGCTAGGGGAGCCCTAGCCATAGCCTAGGGGAGCCTAAAGCCTAGGGGTGCCCTAGCCTGAAGGCTAGGGGAGCCCTAGTCTTAGCCTAGGGGAGCCCTAGCCTAAAGCCTAGGGGTGCCCTAGCCTGAAGGCTAGGGGAGCCCTAGCCTTAGCCTAGGGGAGCCTAAAGCCTAGGGGTGCCCTAGCCTGAAGGCTAGGGGAGCCCTAGCCTTAGCCTTGGGGTGCCTAAAGCCTAGGGGTGCCCTAGCCTGAAGGCTAGGGGAGCCCTAAACTTAGCCAAAGGGAGCCTAAAGCCTAGGGGTGCCCTAGCCTGAAGGCTAGGGGAGCCCTAGCCTTAGCCTAGGGGAGCCTAAAGCCTATGGGTGCCCTAGCCTGAAGGCTAAGGGAGCCCTAGCCTTAGCCTAGGGGAGCCTAAAGCCTAGGGGTGCCGTAGCCTGAAGGCTAGGGGAGCTCTAGCCTTAGCCTAGGGGAGCCTAAAGCCTAGGGGTGCCCTAACCTGAAGGCTAGGGGAGCCCTAGCCTTAGCCTAGGGGAGCCTAAAGCCTAGGGGTGCCCTACCTGAAGGCTAGGGGAGCCCTAGCCTTAGCCTAGGGGAGCCTAAAGCCTAGGGGTGCCCTAGCCTGAAGGCTAGGGGAGCCCTAGCCTTAGCCCAGGGGAGCCTAAAGCCTAGGGTTGCCCTAGCCTCAAGGCTAGGGGAGCCCTAGCCTTAGCCCAGGGGAGCCTAAAGCCTAGGGGTGCCCTAGCCTGAAGGCTAGGGGAGCCCTAGCCTTAGCCTAGGGGAGCCTAAAGCCTAGGGGTGCCCTAGCCTGAAGGCTAGGGGAGCCCTAGCCTTAGCCTAGGGGAGCCTAAAGCCTAGGGGTGCCCTAGCCTGAAGGCTAGGGGAGCCCTAGGATTAGCCTAGGGGAGCCTAAAGCCTAGGGGTGCCCTAGCCTAAAGCCTAGGGGTGCCCTAGCCTGAAGGCTAGGGGAGCCCTAGCCTTATCCTAGGGGAGCCTAAAGCCTAGGGGTGCCCTAGCCTTAGCCTAGGGGAGCCCTAGCCTAAAGCCTAGGGGTGCCCTAGCCTGAAGGCTAGGGGAGCCCTAGCCTTAGCCTAGGGGAGCCTAAAGCCTAGGGGTGCCCTAGCCTGAAGGCTAGGGGAGCCCTAGCCTTAGCCTAGGGGAGCCCTAGCCTAAAGCCTAGGGGTGCCCTAGCCTGATGGCTAGGGGAGCCCTAGCCTTAGCCTAGGGGAGCCTAAAGCCTAGGGGTGCCCTAGCCTGAAGGCTAGGGGAGCCCTAGCCTTAGCCTAGGGGAGCCTAAAGCCTAGGGGTGCCCTAGCCTGAAGGCTAGGGGAGCCCTAGACTTAGCCAAGGGGAGCCCTAGCCTAAAGCCTAGGGGTGCCCTAGCCTGAAGGCTAGGGGAGCCCTAGCCTTAGCCTAGGGGAGACTAAAACCTAGGGGTGCCCTAGCCTGAAGGCTAGGGGAGCCCTAGCCTTAGCCTAGGGGAGCCCTAGCCTAAAGCCTAGGGGTGCCCTAGCCTGAAGGCTAGGGGAGCCCTAGCCTTAGCGTAGGGGAGCCTAAAGCCTAGGGGTGCCCTAGCCTGAAGCCTGGGGGAGCCCTATCCTTAGCCTAGGGGAGCCCTAGCCTAAAGCCTAGGGGTGCCCTAGCCTGAAGGCTAGGGGAGCCCTAGCCTTAGCTTAGGGGAGCCTAAAACCTAGTGGTGCCCTAGCCTGAAGACTAGGGGAGCCCTAGCCTTAGCCTAGGGGAGCCTAAAGCCTAGGGGTGTCCTAGCCTGAAGGCTAGGGGAACCCTAGCCTTAGCCTAGGGGAGCCCTAGCCTAAAGCCTAGGGGTGCCCTATCCTGAAGGCTAGGGGAGCCCTAGCCTTAGCCTAGGGGAGCCTAAAGCCTAGGGGTGCCCTAGCCTGAAGGCTAGGGGAGCCCTAGCCTTAGCCTAGGGTTGCCTAAACCCTAGGGGTGCCGTAGCCTGAAGGCTAGGGGAGCCCTAGACTTAGCCTAGGGTAGCCCTAGCCTTAGCCTAGGGGAGCCTAAAGCCTAGGGGTGCCCTAGCCTGAAGGCTAGGGGAGCCCTAGCCTTAGCCTAGGGGAGCCTAAAGCCTAGGGGTGCCCTAGCGTGAAGGCTAGGGGAGCCCAAGCCTTAGCCTAGGGGAGCCTAAAGCCTAATGGTGCCCTAGCCTGAAGGCTAGGGGAGCCCTAGCCTTAGCCTAGGGGAGCCTAAAGCCTAGGGGTGCCCAGGCCTGAAGGCTAGGGGAGCCCTAGCCTTAGCCTTGGGGAGCCTAAAGCCTAGGGGTGCCCTAGCCTGAAGGCTAGGGGAGCCCTAGCCTTAGCCTAGGGGAGCCTAAAGCCTAGGGGTGCCCTAGCCTGAAGGATAGGGGAGCCCTAGCCTTAGCCTAGGGGAGCCTAAAGCCTAGGGGTACCCTAGCCTGAAGGCTAGGGGAGCCCTAGCCTTAGCCTAGGGGAGCCTAAAGCCTAGGGGTGCCCTAGCCTGAAGGCTAGGGGAGCCCTAGCCTTAGCCTAGGGGAGCCCTACCCTAAAGCCTAGGGGTGCCCTAGCCTGAAGGCTAGGGGAGCCCTAGCCTTAGCCTAGGGGAGCCCTAGCCTAAAGCCTAGGGGTGCCCTAGCCTGAAGGCTAGGGGAGCCCTAGCCTTAGCCTAGGGGAGCCCTAGCCTAAAGCCTAGGGGTGCCCTAGCCTGAAGGCTAGGGGAGCCCTAGCCTTAGCCTAGGGGAGCCCTAGCTTAAAGCCTAGGGATGCCCTAGCCTGAAGGCTAGGGGAGCCCTAGCCTTAGCCTAGGGGAGCCCTAGCCTAAAGCCTAGGGGTGCCCTAGCCTGAAGGCTAGGGGAGCCCTAGCCTTAGCCTAGGGGAGCCCTAGCCTAAAGCCTAGGGGTGCCCTAGCCTGAAGGCTAGGGGAGCCCTAGCCTTAGCCTAGGGGAGCCTAAAGCCTAGGGGTGCCCTAGCCTGAAGGCTAGGGGAGCCCTAGCCTTAGCCTAGGGGAGCCTAAAGCCTAGGGGTGCCCTAGCCTGAAGGCTAGGGGAGCCCTAGCCTTAGCCTAGGGGAGCCTAAAGCCTAGGGGTGCCCTAGCCTGAAGGCTAGGGGAGCCCTAGCCTTAGCCTAGGGGAGCCTAAAGCCTAGGGGTGCCCTAGCCTGAAGGCTAGGGGAGCCCTAGCCTTAGCCTAGGGGAGCCCTAGCCTAAAGCCTAGGGGTGCCCTAGCCTGAAGGCTAGGGGAGCCCTAGCCTTAGCCTAGGGGAGCCTAAAGCCTAGGGGTGCCCTAACCTGAAGGCTAGGGGAGCCCTAGCCTTAGCCTAGGGGAGCCTAAAGCCTAGGGGTGCCCTAGCCTGAAGGCTAGGGGAGCCCTAGCCTCAGCCTAGGGTAGCCCTAGCCTTAGCCTAGGGGAGCCTAAAGCCTAGGGGTGCCCTAGCCTGAAGGCTAGGGGAGCCCTAGCCTTAGCCTAGGGGAGCCTAAAGCCTAGGGGTGCCCTAGCCTGAAGGCTAGGGGAGCCCTAGCCTTAGCCTAGGGGAGCCTAAAGCCTAGGGGTGCCCTAGCCTGAAGGCTAGGGGAGCCCTAGCCTTAGCCTAGGGGAGCCTAAAGCCTAGGGGTGACCTAGCCTGAAGGCTAGGGGAGCCCTAGCCTTAGCCTAGGGGAGCCCTAGCCTAAAGCCTAGGGGTGCCCTAGCCTGAAGGCTAGGGGAGCCCTAGCCTTAGACTAGGGGAGCCCTAGCCTAAAGCCTAGGGGTGCCCTAGCCTGAAGGCTAGGGGAGCCCTAGCCTTAGCCTAGGGGACCCCTAGCCTAAAGCCTAGGGGTGCCCTAGCCTGAAGGCTAGGGAAGCCCTAGCCTTAGCCTAGGGGAGCCCTAGCCTGAAGCCTAGGGGTGCCCTAGCCTGAAGGCTAGGGGAGCCCTAGCCTAAAGCCTAGGGGTGCCCTAGCCTGAAGGCTAGGGGAGCCCTAGCCTTAGCCTAGGGGAGCCCTAGCCTAAAGCCTAGGGGTGCCCTAGCCTGAAGGCTAGGGGAGCCCTAGCCTTAGCCTAGGGGAGCCCTAGCCTAAAGCCTAGGGGTGCCCTAGCCTGAAGGCTAGGGGAGCCCTAGCCTTAGCCTAGGGGAGCCCTAGCCTAAAGCCTAGGGTGCCCTAGCCTGAAGGCGAGGGGAGCCCTAGACTTACCCTAGGGGAGCCCTAGCCTAAAGCCTAGGGGTGCCCTAGCCTGAAGGCGAGGGGAGCCCTAGCCTTAGCCTAGGGGAGCCCTAGCCTAAAGCCTAGGGGTGCCCTAGCCTGAAGGCGAGGGGAGCCCTAGCCTTAGCCTAGGGGAGCCTAAAGCCTAGGGGTGCCCTAGCCTGAAGGCTAGGGGAGCCCTAGCCTTAGCCTAGGGGAGCCTAAAGCCTAGGGGTGCCCTAGCCTGAAGGCTAGGGGAGCCCTAGCCTTAGCCTAGGGGAGCCCTAGCCTAAAGCCTAGGGGTGCCCTATCCTGAAGGCTAGGGGAGCCCTAGCCTTAGCCTAGGGGAGCCTAAAGCCTAGGGGTGCCCTAGCCTGAAGGCTAGGGGAGCCCTAGCCTTAGCCTAGGGGTGCCTAAACCCTAGGGGTGCCGTAGCCTGAAGGCTAGGGGAGCCCTAGACTTAGCCTAGGGTAGCCCTAGCCTTAGCCTAGGGGAGCCTAAAGCCTAGGGGTGCCCTAGCCTGAAGGCTAGGGGAGCCCTAGCCTTAGCCTAGGGGAGCCTAAAGCCTAGGGGTGCCCTAGCGTGAAGGCTAAGGGAGCCCAAGCCTTAGCCTAGGGGAGCCTAAAGCCTAATGGTGCCCTAGCCTGAAGGCTAGGGGAGCCCTAGCCTTAGCCTAGGGGAGCCTAAAGCCTAGGGGTGCCCAGGCCTGAAGGCTAGGGGAGCCCTAGCCTTAGCCTTGGGGAGCCTAAAGCCTAGGGGTGCCCTAGCCTGAAGGCTAGGGGAGCCCTAGCCTTAGCCTAGGGGAGCCTAAAGCCTAGGGGTGCCCTAGCCTGAAGGCTAGGGGAGCCCTAGCCTTAGCCTAGGGGAGCCTAAAGCCTAGGGGTTCCCTAGCCTGAAGGCTAGGGGAGCCCTAGCCTTAGCCTAGGGGAGCCTAAAGCCTAGGGGTACCCTAGCCTGAAGGCTAGGGGAGCCCTAGCCTTAGCCTAGGGGAGCCTAAAGCCTAGGGGTGCCCTAGCCTGAAGGCTAGGGGAGCCCTAGCCTTAGCCTAGGGGAGCCCTACCCTAAAGCCTAGGGGTGCCCTAGCCTGAAGGCTAGGGGAGCCCTAGCCTTAGCCTAGGGGAGCCCTAGCCTAAAGCCTAGGGGTGCCCTAGCCTGAAGGCTAGGGGAGCCCTAGCCTTAGCCTAGGGGAGCCCTAGCCTAAAGCCTAGGGGTGCCCTAGCCTGAAGGCTAGGGGAGCCCTAGCCTTAGCCTAGGGGAGCCCTAGCTTAAAGCCTAGGGATGCCCTAGCCTGAAGGCTAGGCGAGCCCTAGCCTTAGCCTAGGGGAGCCCTAGCCTAAAGCCTAGGGGTGCCCTAGCCTGAAGGCTAGGGGAGCCCTAGCCTTAGCCTAGGGGAGCCCTAGCCTAAAGCCTAGGGGTGCCCTAGCCTGAAGGCTAGGGGAGCCCTAGCCTTAGCCTAGGGGAGCCTAAAGCCTAGGGGTGCCCTAGCCTGAAGGCTAGGGGAGCCCTAGCCTTAGCCTAGGGGAGCCTAAAGCCTAGGGGTGCCCTAGCCTGAAGGCTAGGGGAGCCCTAGCCTTAGCCTAGGGGAGCCTAAAGCCTAGGGGTGCCCTAGCCTGAAGGCTAGGGGAGCCCTAGCCTTAGCCTAGGGGAGCCTAAAGCCTAGGGGTGCCCTAGCCTGAAGGCTAGGGGAGCCCTAGCCTTAGCCTAGGGGAGCCCTAGCCTAAAGCCTAGGGGTGCCCTAGCCTGAAGGCTAGGGGAGCCCTAGCCTTAGCCTAGGGGAGCCTAAAGCCTAGGGGTGCCCTAACCTGAAGGCTAGGGGAGCCCTAGCCTTAGCCTAGGGGAGCCTAAAGCCTAGGGGTGCCCTAGCCTGAAGGCTAGGGGAGCCCTAGCCTCAGCCTAGGGTAGCCCTAGCCTTAGCCTAGGGGAGCCTAAAGCCTAGGGGTGCCCTAGCCTGAAGGCTAGGGGAGCCCTAGCCTTAGCCTAGGGGAGCCTAAAGCCTAGGGGTGCCCTAGCCTGAAGGCTAGGGGAGCCCTAGCCTTAGCCTAGGGGAGCCTAAAGCCTAGGGGTGCCCTAGCCTGAAGGCTAGGGGAGCCCTAGCCTTAGCCTAGGGGAGCCTAAAGCCTAGGGGTGCCCTAGCCTGAAGGCTAGGGGAGCCCTAGCCTTAGCCTAGGGGAGCCCTAGCCTAAAGCCTAGGGGTGCCCTAGCCTGAAGGCTAGGGGAGCCCTAGCCTTAGACTAGGGGAGCCCTAGCCTAAAGCCTAGGGGTGCCCTAGCCTGAAGGCTAGGGGAGCCCTAGCCTTAGCCTAGGGGAGCCCTAGCCTAAAGCCTAGGGGTGCCCTAGCCTGAAGGCTAGGGAAGCCCTAGCCTTAGCCTAGGGGAGCCCTAGCCTGAAGCCTAGGGGTGCCCTAGCCTGAAGGCTAGGGGAGCCCTAGCCTAAAGCCTAGGGGTGCCCTAGCCTGAAGGCTAGGGGAGCCCTAGCCTTAGCCTAGGGGAGCCCTAGCCTAAAGCCTAGGGGTGCCCTAGCCTGAAGGCTAGGGGAGCCCTAGCCTTAGCCTAGGGGAGCCCTAGCCTAAAGCCTAGGGGTGCCCTAGCCTGAAGGCTAGGGGAGCCCTAGCCTTAGCCTAGGGGAGCCCTAGCCTAAAGCCTAGGGTGCCCTAGCCTGAAGGCGAGGGGAGCCCTAGACTTACCCTAGGGGAGCCCTAGCCTAAAGCCTAGGGGTGCCCTAGCCTGAAGGCGAGGGGAGCCCTAGCCTTAGCCTAGGGGAGCCCTAGCCTAAAGCCTAGGGGTGCCCTAGCCTGAAGGCGAGGGGAGCCCTAGCCTTAGCCTAGGGGAGCCTAAAGCCTTGGGGTGCCCTAGCCTGAAGGCTAGGGGAGCCCTAGCCTTAGCCTAGGGGAGCCTAAAGCCTAGGGGTGCCCTAGCCTGAAGGCTAGGGGAGCCCTAGCCTTAGCCTAGGGGAGCCTAAAGCCTAGGGGTGCCCTAGCCTGAAGGCTAGGGGAGCCCTAGCCTTAGCCTAGGGGAGCCTAAAGCCTAGGGGTGCCCTAGCCTGAAGGCTAGGGGAGCCCTAGCCTTAGCCTAGGGGAGCCCTAGCCTAAAGCCTAGGGGTGCCCTAGCCTGAAGGCTAGGGGAGCCCTAGCCTTAGCCTAGGGGAGCCTAAAGCCTAGGGGTGCCCTAACCTGAAGGCTAGGGGAGCCCTAGCCTTAGCCTAGGGGAGCCTAAAGCCTAGGGGTGCCCTAGCCTGAAGGCTAGGGGAGCCCTAGCCTCAGCCTAGGGTAGCCCTAGCCTTAGCCTAGGGGAGCCTAAAGCCTAGGGGTGCCCTAGCCTGAAGGCTAGGGGAGCCCTAGCCTTAGCCTAGGGGAGCCTAAAGCCTAGGGGTGCCCTAGCCTGAAGGCTAGGGGAGCCCTAGCCTTAGCCTAGGGGAGCCTAAAGCCTAGGGGTGCCCTAGCCTGAAGGCTAGGGGAGCCCTAGCCTTAGCCTAGGGGAGCCTAAAGCCTAGGGGTGCCCTAGCCTGAAGGCTAGGGGAGCCCTAGCCTTAGCCTAGGGGAGCCCTAGCCTAAAGCCTAGGGGTGCCCTAGCCTGAAGGCTAGGGGAGCCCTAGCCTTAGACTAGGGGAGCCCTAGCCTAAAGCCTAGGGGTGCCCTAGCCTGAAGGCTAGGGGAGCCCTAGCCTTAGCCTAGGGGAGCCCTAGCCTAAAGCCTAGGGGTGCCCTAGCCTGAAGGCTAGGGAAGCCCTAGCCTTAGCCTAGGGGAGCCCTAGCCTGAAGCCTAGGGGTGCCCTAGCCTGAAGGCTAGGGGAGCCCTAGCCTAAAGCCTAGGGGTGCCCTAGCCTGAAGGCTAGGGGAGCCCTAGCCTTAGCCTAGGGGAGCCCTAGCCTAAAGCCTAGGGGTGCCCTAGCCTGAAGGCTAGGGGAGCCCTAGCCTTAGCCTAGGGGAGCCCTAGCCTAAAGCCTAGGGGTGCCCTAGCCTGAAGGCTAGGGGAGCCCTAGCCTTAGCCTAGGGGAGCCCTAGCCTAAAGCCTAGGGTGCCCTAGCCTGAAGGCGAGGGGAGCCCTAGACTTACCCTAGGGGAGCCCTAGCCTAAAGCCTAGGGGTGCCCTAGCCTGAAGGCGAGGGGAGCCCTAGCCTTAGCCTAGGGGAGCCCTAGCCTAAAGCCTAGGGGTGCCCTAGCCTGAAGGCGAGGGGAGCCCTAGCCTTAGCCTAGGGGAGCCTAAAGCCTTGGGGTGCCCTAGCCTGAAGGCTAGGGGAGCCCTAGCCTTAGCCTAGGGGAGCCTAAAGCCTAGGGGTGCCCTAGCCTGAAGGCTAGGGGAGCCCTAGCCTTAGCCTAGGGGAGCCTAAAGCCTAGGGGTGCCCTAGCCTGAAGGCTAGGGGAGCCCTAGCCTTAGCCTAGGGGAGCCTAAAGCCTAGGGGTGCCCTAGCCTGAAGGCTAGGGGAGCCCTAGCCTTAGCCTAGGGGAGCCTAAAGCCTAGGGGTGCCCTAGCCTGAAGGCTAGGGGAGCCCTAGCCTTAGCCTAGGGGAGCCTAAAGCCTAGTGGTGCCCTAGCCTGAAGGCTAGGGGAGCCCTAGCCTTAGCCTAGGGGAGCCCTAGCCTAAAGCCTAGGGGTGCCCTAGCCTTAAGGCTAGGGGAGCCCTAGCCTTAGCCTAGGGGAGCCCTAGCCTAAAGCCTAGGGGTGCCCCAGCCTGAAGGCTAGAAGAGCCTTAGCCTTAGCCTAGGGGAGCCCTAGCCTAAAGCCTAGGGGTGCCCCAGGCTGAAGGCTAGGGGAGCCCTAGCCTAAGCCTAGGGGAGCCCTAGCCTAAAGCCTAGGGGTGCCCCAGGCTGAAGGCTAGGGGAGCCCTAGCCTTAGCCTAGGGGAGCCCTAGCCTAAAGCCTAGGGGTGCCCCAGGCTGAAGGCTAGGGGAGCCCTAGCCTTAGCCTATGGGAGCCCTAGCCTAAAGCCTAGGGGTGCCCCAGGCTGAAGGCTAGGGGAGCCCTAGCCTTAGCCTAGGGGAGCCCTAGCCTAAAGCCTAGGGGTGCCCCAGCCTGAAGGCTAGGGGAGCCCTAGCCTTAGCCTAGGGGAGCCCTAGCCTAAAGCCTAGGGGTGCCCCAGCCTGAAGGCTAGGGGAGCCCTAGCCTTAGCCTAGGGGAGCCCTAGCCTAAAGCCTAGGGGTGCCCCAGCCCGAAGGCTAGGGGAGCCCTAGCCTTAGCCTAGGGGAGCCCTAGCCTAAAGCCTAGGGGTGCCCCAGCCCGAAGGCTAGGGGAGCCCTAGCCTTAGCCTAGGGGAGCCCTAGCCTAAAGCCTAGGGGTGCCCCAGCCTGAAGGCTAGGGGAGCCCTAGCCTTAGCCTAGGGGAGCCCTAGCCTAAAGCCTAGGGGTGCCCCAGCCTGAAGGCTAGGGGAGCCCTAGCCTTAGCCTAGGGGAGCCCTAGCCTAAAGCCTAGGGGTGCCCCAGCCTGAAGGCTAGGGCAGCCCTAGCCTTAGCCTAGGGGTGCCCTAGCCTAAAGCCTAGGGGTGCCCTAGCCTGAAGGCTATGGGAGCCCTAGCCTTAGCCTAGGGGAGCCTAAAGCCTAGGGGTGCCCTAGCCTGAAGGCTAGGGGAGCCCTAGCCTTAGCCTAGGGGAGCCTAAAGCCTAGGGGTGCCCTAGCCTGAAGGCTAGGGGAGCCCTAGCCTTAGCCTAGGGGAGCCTAAAGCCTAGGGGTGCCCTAGCCTGAAGGCTAGGGGAGCCCTAGCCTTAGCAAGGGGAGCCTAAAGCCTAGGGGTGCCCTAGCCTGAAGGCTAGGGGAGCCCTAGCCTTAGCCTAGGGGAGCCTAAAGCCTAGGGGTGCCCTAGCCTGAAGGCTAGGGGAGCCCTAGCCTTAGCAAGGGGAGCCTAAAGCCTAGGGGTGCCCAAGCCTGAAGGCTAGGGGAGCCCTAGCCTTAGCCTAGGGGAGCCCTAGCCTAAAGCCTAGGGGTGCCCCAGCCTGAAGGCTAGGGGAGCCCTAGCCTTAGCCTAGGGGAGCCCTAGCCTAAAGCCTAGGGGTGCCCCAGCCTGAAGGCTAGGGGAGCCCTAGCCTTAGCCTAGGGGAGCCCTAGCCTAAAGCCTAGGGGTGCCCCAGCCTGAAGGCTAGGGGAGCCCTAGCCTTAGCCTAGGGGAGCCCTAGCCTAAAGCCTAGGGGTGCCCCAGCCTGAAGGCTAGGGGAGCCCTAGCCTTAGCCTAGGGGAGCCCTAGCCTAAAGCCTAGGGGTGCCCCAGCCTGAAGGCTAGGGGAGCCCTAGCCTTAGCCTAGGGGAGCCCTAGCCTAAAGCCTAGGGGTGCCCCAGCCTGAAGGCTAGGGGAGCCCTAGCCTTAGCCTAGGGGAGCCCTAGCCTAAAGCCTAGGGGTGCCCCAGCCTGAAGGCTAGGGGAGCCCTAGCCTTAGCCTAGGGGAGCCCTAGCCTAAAGCCTAGGGGTGCCCCAGCCAGAAGGCTAGGGGAGCACTAGCCTTAGCCTAGGGGAGCCCTAGCCTAAAACCTAGGGGTGCCCCAGCCTGAAGGCTAGGGGAGCCCTAGCCTTAGCCTAGGGGAGCCCTAGCCTAAAGCCTTGGGGTGCCCCAGCCTGAAGGCTAGGGGAGCCCTAGCCTTAGCCTAGGGGAGCCCTAGCCTAAAGCCTAGGGGTGCCCCAGCCTGAAGGCTAGGGGAGCCCTAGCCTTAGCCTAGGGGTGCCCTAGCCTAAAGCCTAGGGGTGCCCCAGCCTGAAGGCTAGGGGAGCCCTTCCTTAGCCTAGGGGAGCCTAAAGCCTAGGGGTGCCCTAGCCTGAAGGCTAGGGGAGCCCTAGCCTTAGCCTAGGGGAGCCTAAAGCCTAGGGGTGCCCTAGCCTGAAGGCTAGGGGAGCCCTAGCCTTAGCCTAGGGGAGCCTAAAGCCTAGGGGTGCCCTAGCCTGAAGGCTAGGGGAGCCCTAGCCTTAGCAAGGGGAGCCTAAAGCCTAGGGGTGCCCTAGCCTGAAGGCTAGGGGAGCCCTAGCCTTAGCCTAGGGGAGCCCTAGCCTAAAGCCTAGGGGTGCCCTAGCCTGAAGGCTAGGGGAGCCCTAGCCTTAGCCTAGGGGAGCCCTAGCCTAAAGCCTAGGGGTGCCCTAGCCTGAAGGCTAGGGGAGCCCTAGCCTTAGCCTAGGGGAGCCCTAGCCTAAAGCCTAGGGGTGCCCTAGCCTGAAGGCTAGGGGAGCCCTAGCCTTAGCCTAGGGGAGCCCTAGCCTAAAGCCTAGGGGTGCCCTAGCCTGAAGGCTAGGGGAGCCCTAGCCTTAGCCTTGGGGAGCCCTAGCCTACAGCCTAGGGGTGCCCTAGCCTGAAGGCTTGGGGAGCCCTAGCCTTAGCCTAGGGAAGCCCTAGCCTACAGCCTAGGGGTGCCCTAGCCTGAAGGCTAGGGGAGCCCTAGCCTTAGCCTAGGGGAGCCCTAGCCTACAGCCTAGGGGTGCCCTAGCCTGAAGGCTAGGGGAGCCCTAGCCTACGCCTAGGGGAGCCCTAGCCTACAGCCTAGGGGTGCCCTAGCCTTAGCCTAGGGGAGCCCTAGCCTACAGCCTAGGGGTGCCCTAGCCTGAAGGCTAGGGGAGCCCTAGCCTTAGCCTAGGGGAGCCCTAGCCTACAGCCTAGGGGTGCCCTAGCCTGAAGGCTAGGGGAGCCCTAGCCTTAGCCTAGGGGAGCCCTAGCCTACAGCCTAGGGGTGCCCTAGCCTGAAGGCTGGGGAGCCCTAGCCTTAGCCTAGGGGAGCCCTAGCCTACAGCCTAGGGGTGCCCTAGCCTGAAGGCTAGGGGAGCCCTAGCCTTAGCCTAGGGGAGCCCTAGCCTACAGCCTAGGGGTGACCTAGCCTGAAGGCTAGGGGAGCCCTAGCCTTAGCCTAGGGGAGCCCTAGCCTACAGCCTAGGGGTGCCCTAGCCTGAAGGCTAGGGGAGCCCTAGCCTTAGCCTAGGGGAGCCCTAGCCTACAGCCTAGGGGTGCCCTAGCCTGAAGGCTAGGGAGCCCTAGCCTTAGCCTTGGGGAGCCCTAGCCTAAAGCCACGGGGTGCCCTAGCCTGAAGGCTGGGGGAGCCCTAGCGTTAGCCTAGGGGAGCCTAAAGACTAGGGGTGCCCTAGCCTGAAGGCTAGGGGAGCCCTAGCCTTAGCCTAGGGGAGCCTAAAGCCTATGGGTGCCCTAGCCTGAAGGCTAGGGGAGCCCTAGCCTTAGCCTAGGGGAGCCTAAAGCCTAGGGGTGCCCTAGCCTGAAGGCTAGGGGAGCCCTAGCCTTAGCCTAGGGGAGCCCTAGCCTAAAGCCTAGGGGTGCCCTAGCCTGAAGGCTAGGGGAGCCCTAGCCTTAGCCTAGGGGAGCCCTAGCCTAAAGCCTAGGGGTGACCTAGCCTGAAGGCTAGGGGAGCCCTAGCCTTAGCCTAGGGGAGCCTAAAGCCTAGGGGTGCCCTAGCCTGAAGGCGAGGGGAGCCCTAGCCTTAGCCTAGGGGAGCCTAAAGCCTAGGGGTGCCTAGCCTGAAGGCTAGGGGAACCCTAGAATTAGCCTTGGGGAGCCTAAAGCCTAGGGGTGCCCTAGCCTGAAGGCTACGGGAGCCCCAGCCTTAGCCTAGGGGAGCCTAAAGCCTAGGGGTGCCCTAGCATGAAGGCTAGGGGTGCCCTAGCCTTAGCCTAGGGGAGCCTAAAGCCTAGGGGTGCCCTAGCCTGAAGGCTAGGGGAGCCCTAGCCTTAGCCTAGGGGAGCCTAAAGCCTAGGGGTGCCCTAGCCTGAAGACTAGGGGAGCCCTAGCCTTAGCCTAGGGGAGCCCTAGCCTGAAGCCTAGGGGTGCCCTAGCCTGAAGGCTAGGGGAGCCCTAGCCATAGCCTAGGGGAGCCCTAGCCTGAAGCCTAGGGGTGCCCAAGCCTGAAGGCTAGGGGAGCCCTAGCCTTAGCCTAGGGGTGCCCTAGCCTGAAGGCTTGGGGAGCCCTAGCCTTAGCCTAGGGGAGCCCTAGCCTGAAGCCTAGGGGTGCCCTAGCCTGAAGGCTAGGGGAGCCCTAGCCTTAGCCTAGGGGAGCCCTAGCCTGAGGCCTAGGGGTGCCCTAGCCTGAAGGCTAGGGGAGCCCTAGCCTTAGCCTAGGGGAGCCCTAGCCTGAGGCCTAGGGGTGCCCTAGCCTGAAGGCTAGGGGAGCCCTAGCCTTAGCCTAGGGGAGCCCTAGCCTGAAGCCTAGGGCTGCCCTAGCCTGAAGGCTAGGGGAGCCCTGGCCTTAGCCTAGGGGAGCCCTAGCCTAAAGCCTAGGGGTGCCCTAACCTGAAGGCTAGGGGAGCCCTAGCCTTAACCTAGGGGAGCCTAAAGCCTAGGGGTGCCCTAGCCTGAAGGCTAGGGGAGCCCTAGCCTTAGCCTAGGGGAGCCTAAAGCCTAGGGGTGCCCTAGCCTGAAGGCTAGGGGAGCCCTAGCCTTAGCCTAGGGGAGCCTAAAGCCTAGGGGTGCCCTAGCCTGAAGGCTAGGGGAGCCCTAGCCTTAGCCTAGGGGAGCCCTAGCCTAAAGCCTAGGGGTGCCCCAGCCTGAAGGCTAGGGGATCCCTAGCCTTAGCCTAGGGGAGCCCTAGCCTAAAGCCTAGGGGTGCCCCAGCCTGAAGGCTAGGGGATCCCTAGCCTTAGCCTAGGAGAGCCCTAGCCTAAAGCCTAGGGGTGCCCCAGCCTGAAGGCTAGGGGAGCCCTAGCCTTAGCCTAGGGGAGCCCTAGCCTAAAGCCTAGGGGTGCCCCAGCCTGAAGGCTAGGGGAGCCCTAGCCTTAGCCTAGGGGAGCCCTAGCCTAAAGCCTAGGGGTGCCCCAGCCTGAAGGCTAGGGGAGCCCTAGCCTTAGCCTAGGGGAGCCCTAGCCTAAAGCCTAGGGGTGCCCCAGCCTGAAGGCTAGGGGAGCCCTAGCCTTAGCCTAGGGGAGCCCTAGCCTAAAGCCTAGGGGTGCCCCAGCCTGAAGGCTAGGGGAGCCCTAGCCTTAGCCTAGGGGAGCCCTAGCCTAAAGCCTAGGGGTGCCCCAGCCTGAAGGCTAGGGGAGCCCTAGCCTTAGCCTAGGGGAGCCCTAGCCTAAAGCCTAGGGGTGCCCCAGCCTGAAGGCTAGGGGAGCCCTAGCCTTAGCCTAGGGGAGCCCTAGCCTAAAGCCTAGGGGTGCCCCAGCCTGAAGGCTAGGGGAGCCCTAGCCTTAGCCTAGGGGAGCCCTAGCCTAAAGCCTAGGGGTGCCCCAGCCTGAAGGCTAGGGGAGCCCTAGCCGTAGCCTAGGGGAGCCCTAGCCTAAAGCCTAGGGGTGCCCCAGCCTGAAGGCTAGGGGAGCCCTAGCCGTAGCCTAGGGGAGCCCTAGCCTAAAGCCTAGGGGTGCCCCAGCCTGAAGGCTAGGGGAGCCCTAGCCGTAGCCTAGGGGAGCCCTAGCCTAAAGCCTAGGGGTGCCCCAGCCTGAAGGCTAGTGGAGCCCTAGCCTTAGCCTAGGGGAGCCCTAGCCTAAAGCCTAGGGGTGCCCCAGCCTGAAGGCTAGGGGAGCCCTAGCCTTAGCCTAGGGGAGCCCTAGCCTAAAGCCTAGGGGTGCCCCAGCCTGAAGGCTAGGGGAGCCCTAGCCTTAGGCTAGGGGAGCCCTAGCCTAAAGCCTAGGGGTGCCCCAGCCTGAAGGCTAGGGGAGCCCTAGCCTTAGCCTAGGGGAGCCCTAGCCTAAAGCCTAAGGGTGCCCCAGCCTGAAGGCTAGGGGAGCCCTAGCCTTAGCCTAGGGGAGCCCTAGCCTAAAGCCTAGGGGTGCCCCAGCCTGAAGGCTAGGGGAGCCCTAGCCTTAGCCTAGGGGAGCCCTAGCCTAAAGCCTAGGGGTGCCCCAGCCTGAAGGCTAGGGGAGCCCTAGCCTTAGCCTAGGGGAGCCCTAGCCTACAGCCTAGGGGTGCCCCAGCCTGAAGGCTAGGGGAGCCCTAGCCTTACCCTAAGGGAGCCCTAGCTTACAGCCTAGGGGTGCCCCAGCCTGAAGGCTAGGGGAGCCCTAGCCTTAGCCTAGGGGAGCCCTAGCCTACAGCCTAGGGGTGCCCCAGCCTGAAGGCTAGGGGAGCCCTAGCCTTAGCCTAGGGGAGCCCTAGCCTACAGCCTAGGGGTGCCCTAGCCTGAAGGCTAGGGGAGCCCTAGCCTTAGCCTAGGGGAGCCCTAGCCTACAGCCTAGGGGTGCCCTAGCCTGAAGGCTAGGGGAGCCCTAGCCTTAGCTTAGGGGAGCCCTAGCCTACAGCCTAGGGGTGCCCTAGCCTGAAGGCTAGGGGAGCCCTAGCCTTAGCCTAGGGGAGCCCTAGCCTACAGCCTAGGGGTGCCCTAGCCTGAAGGCTAGGGGAGCCCTAGCCTTAGCCTAGGGAAGCCCTGGCCTGCAGCCTAGGGGTGCCCTAGCCTGAAGGCTAGGGGAGCCCTAGCCTTAGCCTAGGGGAGCCCTAGCCTACAGCCTAGGGGTGCCCTAGCCTGAAGGCTAGGGGAGCCCTAGCCTTAGCCTAGGGGAGCCCTAGCCTACAGCCTAGGGGTGCCCTAGCCTGAAGGCTAGGGGAGCCCTAGCCTTAGCCTAGGGGAGCCCTAGCCTACAGCCTAGGGGTGCCCTAGCCTGAAGGCTAGGGGGCCCTAACCTTAGCCTAGGGGAGCCCTAGCCTAAAGCCAAGGGGTGCCCTAGCCTGAAGGCTAGGGGAGCCCTAGCCTTAGCCTAGGGGAGCCTAAAGACTAGGGGTGCCCTAGCCTGAAGGCTAGGGGAGCCCTAGCCTTAGCCTAGGGGAGCCTAAAGCCTAGGGGTGCCCTAGCCTGAAGGCTAGGGGAGCCCTAGCCTTAGCCTAGGGGAGCCCTAGCCTAAAGCCTAGGGGTGCCCCAGCCTGAAGGCTAGGGGATCCCTAGCCTTAGCCTAGGGGAGCCCTAGCCTAAAGCCTAGGGGTGCCCCAGCCTGAAGGCTAGGGGATCCCTAGCCTTAGCCTAGGAGAGCCCTAGCCTAAAGCCTAGGGGTGCCCCAGCCTGAAGGCTAGGGGAGCCCTAGCCTTAGCCTAGGGGAGCCCTAGCCTAAAGCCTAGGGGTGCCCCAGCCTGAAGGCTAGGGGAGCCCTAGCCTTAGCCTAGGGGAGCCCTAGCCTAAAGCCTAGGGGTGCCCCAGCCTGAAGGCTAGGGGAGCCCTAGCCTTAGCCTAGGGGAGCCCTAGCCTAAAGCCTAGGGGTGCCCCAGCCTGAAGGCTAGGGGAGCCCTAGCCTTAGCCTAGGGGAGCCCTAGCCTAAAGCCTAGGGGTGCCCCAGCCTGAAGGCTAGGGGAGCCCTAGCCTTAGCCTAGGGGAGCCCTAGCCTAAAGCCTAGGGGTGCCCCAGCCTGAAGGCTAGGGGAGCCCTAGCCTTAGCCTAGGGGAGCCCTAGCCTAAAGCCTAGGGGTGCCCCAGCCTGAAGGCTAGGGGAGCCCAAGCCTTAGCCTAGGGGAGCCCTAGCCTAAAGCCTAGGGGTGCCCCAGCCTGAAGGCTAGGGGAGCCCTAGCCTTAGCTTAGGGGAGCCCTAGCCTAAAGCCTAGGGGTGCCCCAGCCTGAAGGCTAGGGGAGCCCTAGCCGTAGCCTAGGGGAGCCCTAGCCTAAAGCCTAGGGGTGCCCCAGCCTGAAGGCTAGGGGAGCCCTAGCCGTAGCCTAGGGGAGCCCTAGCCTAAAGCCTAGGGGTGCCCCAGCCTGAAGGCTAGGGGAGCCCTAGCCGTAGCCTAGGGGAGCCCTAGCCTAAAGCCTAGGGGTGCCCCAGCCTGAAGGCTAGTGGAGCCCTAGCCTTAGCCTAGGGGAGCCCTAGCCTAAAGCCTAGGGGTGCCCCAGCCTGAAGGCTAGGGGAGCCCTAGCCTTAGCCTAGGGGAGCCCTAGCCTAAAGCCTAGGGGTGCCCCAGCCTGAAGGCTAGGGGAGCCCTAGCCTTAGGCTAGGGGAGCCCTAGCCTAAAGCCTAGGGGTGCCCCAGCCTGAAGGCTAGGGGAGCCCTAGCCTTAGCCTAGGGGAGCCCTAGCCTAAAGCCTAAGGGTGCCCCAGCCTGAAGGCTAGGGGAGCCCTAGCCTTAGCCTAGGGGAGCCCTAGCCTAAAGCCTAGGGGTGCCCCAGCCTGAAGGCTAGGGGAGCCCTAGCCTTAGCCTAGGGGAGCCCTAGCCTAAAGCCTAGGGGTGCCCCAGCCTGAAGGCTAGGGGAGCCCTAGCCTTAGCCTAGGGGAGCCCTAGCCTACAGCCTAGGGGTGCCCCAGCCTGAAGGCTAGGGGAGCCCTAGCCTTACCCTAAGGGAGCCCTAGCTTACAGCCTAGGGGTGCCCCAGCCTGAAGGCTAGGGGAGCCCTAGCCTTAGCCTAGGGGAGCCCTAGCCTACAGCCTAGGGGTGCCCCAGCCTGAAGGCTAGGGGAGCCCTAGCCTTAGCCTAGGGGAGCCCTAGCCTACAGCCTAGGGGTGCCCTAGCCTGAAGGCTAGGGGAGCCCTAGCCTTAGCCTAGGGGAGCCCTAGCCTACAGCCTAGGGGTGCCCTAGCCTGAAGGCTAGGGGAGCCCTAGCCTTAGCTTAGGGGAGCCCTAGCCTACAGCCTAGGGGTGCCCTAGCCTGAAGGCTAGGGGAGCCCTAGCCTTAGCCTAGGGGAGCCCTAGCCTACAGCCTAGGGGTGCCCTAGCCTGAAGGCTAGGGGAGCCCTAGCCTTAGCCTAGGGAAGCCCTGGCCTGCAGCCTAGGGGTGCCCTAGCCTGAAGGCTAGGGGAGCCCTAGCCTTAGCCTAGGGGAGCCCTAGCCTACAGCCTAGGGGTGCCCTAGCCTGAAGGCTAGGGGAGCCCTAGCCTTAGCCTAGGGGAGCCCTAGCCTACAGCCTAGGGGTGCCCTAGCCTGAAGGCTAGGGGAGCCCTAGCCTTAGCCTAGGGGAGCCCTAGCCTACAGCCTAGGGGTGCCCTAGCCTGAAGGCTAGGGGGCCCTAACCTTAGCCTAGGGGAGCCCTAGCCTAAAGCCAAGGGGTGCCCTAGCCTGAAGGCTAGGGGAGCCCTAGCCTTAGCCTAGGGGAGCCTAAAGACTAGGGGTGCCCTAGCCTGAAGGCTAGGGGAGCCCTAGCCTTAGCCTAGGGGAGCCTAAAGACTAGGGGTGCCCTAGCCTGAAGGCTAGGGGAGCCCTAGCCTTAGCCTAGGGGAGCCTAAAGCCTAGGGGTGCCCTAGCCTGAAGGCTAGGGGAGCCCTAGCCTTAGCCTAGGGGAGCCTAAAGCCTAGGGGTGCCCTAGCCTGAAGGCTAGGGGAGCCCTAGCCTTAGCCTAGGGGAGCCCTAGCCTAAAGCCTAGGGGTGCCCTAGCCTGAAGGCTAGGGGAGCCCTAGCCTTAGCCTAGGGGAGCCTAAAGCCTAGGGGTGCCCTAGCCTGAAGGCTAGGGGAGCCCTAGCCTTAGCCTAGCGGAGCCTAAAGCCTAGGGGTGCCCTAGCCTGAAGGCGAGGGGAGCCCTAGCCTTAGCCTAGGGGAGCCTAAAGCCTAGGGGTGCCCTAGCCTGAAGGCTAGGGGAACCCTAGCCTTAGCCTAGGGGAGCCTAAAACCTAGGGGTGCCCTAGTCTGAAGGCTAGGGGAGCCCTAGCCTTAGCCTAGGGGAGCCTAAAGCCTAGGGGTGCCCTAGCCTGAAGGCTAGGGGGCCCTAGCCTTAGCCTAGGGGAGCCTAAAGCCTAGGGGTGCCCTAGCCTGAAGGCTAGGGGAGCCCTAGCCTTAGCCTCGGGGAGCCTAAAGCCTAGGGGTGCCCTAGCCTGAAGACTAGGGGAGCCCTAACCTTAGCCTAGGGGAGCCCTAGCCTGAAGCCTAGGGGTGCCCTAGCCTGAAGGATTGGGGAGCCCTAGCCTTAGCCTAGGGGAGCCCTAGCCTGAAGCCTAGGGGTGCCCTAGCCTTAAGGCTAGGGGTGCCCTAGCCTTAGCCTAGGGGAGCCCTAGCCTGAAGCCTAGGGGTGCCCTAGCCTGAAGGCTAGGGGAGCCCTAGCCTTAGCCTAGGGGAGCCCTAGCCTGAAGCCTAGGGGTGCCCTAGCTTGAAGGCTAGGGGAGCCCTAGCCTTAGCCTAGGGGATCCCTAGCCTGAAGCCTAGGGGTGCCCTAGCCAGAAGGCTAGGGGAGCCCTGGCTTTAGCCTAGGGGAGCCTAAAGCCTAGGGGTGCCCTAGCCTGAAGGCTAGGGGAGCCCTAGCCTTAGGCTAGGGGAGCCTAAAACCTAGGGGTGCCCTAGCCTGAAGGCTAGGGGAGCCCTAGCCTTAGCCTAGGGGAGCCTAAAGCCTAGGGGTGCCCTAGCCTGAAGGCTAGATAAGCCCTTGCCTTAGCCTAGGGGAGCCTAAAGCCTAGGGGTGCCCTAGCCTGAAGGCTAGGGAGCCCTAGCCTTAGCCTAGGGGAGCCCTAGCCTAAAGCCTAGGGGTGCCCCAGCCTGAAGGCTAGGGGAGCCCTAGCCTTAGCCTAGGGGAGCCCTAGCCTAAAGCCTAGGGGTGCCCCATCATGAAGGCTAGGGGAGCCCTAGCCTTAGCCTAGGGGAGCCCTAGCCTAAAGCCTAGGGGTGCCCCAGCCTGAAGGCTAGGGGAGCCCTAGCCTTAGCCCAGGGGAGCCCTAGCCTAAAGCCTAGGGGTGCCCCAGCCTGAAGGCTAGAGGAGCCCTAGCCTTAGCCTATGGGAGCCCTAGCCTAAAGCCTAGGGGTGCCCCAGCCTGAAGGCTAGGGGAGCCCTAGCCTTAGCCTAGGGGAGCCCTAGCCTAAAGCCTAGGGGTGCCCCAGCCTGAAGGCTAGGGGAGCCCTAGCCTTAGCCTAGGGGAGCCCTAGCCTAATGCCTAGGGGTGCCCCAACCTGAAGGCTAGGGGAGCCCTAGCCTTAGCCTAGGGGAGCCCTAGCCTAAAGCCTAGGGGTGCCCTAGCCTGAAGGCTAGGGGAGCCCTAGCCTTAGCCTAGGGGAGCCCTAGCCTAAAGCCTAGGGGTGACCTAGCCTGAAGGCTAGGGGAGCCCTAGCCTTAGCCTAGGGGAGCCCTAGCCTAAAGCCTAGGGGTGCCCTAGCCTGAAGGCTAGGGTAGCCCTAGCCTTAGCCTAGGGGAGCCTAAAGCCTAGGGGTGCCCTAGCCTGAAGGCTAGATAAGCCCTTGCCTTAGCCTAGGGGAGCCTAAAGCCTAGGGGTGCCCTAGCCTGAAGGCTAGGGGAGCCCTAGCCTTAGCCTAGGGGAGCCCTAGCCTAAAGCCTAGGGGTGCCCCAGCCGAAAGGCTAGGGGAGCCCTAGCCTTAGCCTAGGGGAGCCCTAGCCTAAAGCCTAGGGGTGCCCTAGCCTGAAGGCGAGGGGAGCCCTAGCCTTAGCCTAGGGGAGCCTAAAGCCTAGGGGTGCCCTAGCCTGAAGGCTAGGGGAACCCTAGCCTTAGCCTAGGGGAGCCTAAAGCCTAGGGGTGCCCTAGTCTGAAGGCTAGGGGAGCCCTAGCCTTAGCCTAGGGGAGCCTAAAGCCTAGGGGTGCCCTAGCCTGAAGGCTAGGGGAGCCCTAGCCTTAGCCTAGGGGAGCCTAAAGCCTAGGGGTGCCCTAGCCTGAAGGCTAGGGGAGCCCTAGCCTTAGCCTCGGGGAGCCTAAAGCCTAGGGGTGCCCTAGCCTGAAGACTAGGGGAGCCCTAGCCTTAGCCTAGGGGAGCCCTAGCCTGAAGCCTAGGGGTGCCCTAGCCTTAAGGCTAGGGGTGCCCTAGCCTTAGCCTAGGGGAGCCCTAGCCTGAAGCCTAGGGGTGCCCTAGCCTGAAGGCTAGGGGAGCCCTAGCCTTAGCCTAGGGGAGCCCTAGCCTGAAGCCTAGGGGTGCCCTAGCCTGAAGGCTAGGGGAGCCCTAGCCTTAGCCTAAGGGATCCCTAGCCTGAAGCCTAGGGGTGCCCTAGCAAGAAGGCTAGGGGAGCCCTGGCCTTAGCCTAGGGGAGCCTAAAGCCTAGGGGTGCCCTAGCCTGAAGGCTAGGGGAGCCCTAGCCTTAGCCTAGGGGAGCCTAAAGCCTAGGGGTGCCCTAGCCTGAAGGCTAGGGGAGCCCTAGCCTTAGCCTAGGGGAGCCTAAAGCCTAGGGGTGCCCTAGCCTGAAGGCTAGATAAGCCCTTGCCTTAGCCTAGGGGAGCCTAAAGCCTAGGGGTGCCCTAGCCTGAAGGCTAGGGGAGCCCTAGCCTTAGCCTAGGGGAGCCCTAGCCTAAAGCCTAGTGGTGCCCCAGCCTGAAGGCTAGGGGAGCCCTAGCCTTAGCCTAGGGGAGCCCTAGCCTAAAGCCTAGGGGTGCCCCATCATGAAGGCTAGGGGAGCCCTAGCCTTAGCCTAGGGGAGCCCTAGCATAAAGCCTAGGGGTGCCCCAGCCTGAAGGCTAGGGGAGCCCTAGCCTTAGCCTAGGGGAGCCCTAGCCTAAAGCCTAGGGGTGCCCCAGCCTGAAGGCTAGAGGAGCCCTAGCCTTAGCCTATGGGAGCCCTAGCCTAAAGCCTAGGGGTGCCCCAGCCTGAAGGCTAGGGGAGCCCTAGCCTTAGCCTAGGGGAGCCCTAGCCTAAAGCCTAGGGGTGCCCCAGCCTGAAGGCTAGGTGAGCCCTAGCCTTAGCCTAGGGGAGCCCTAGCCTAATGCCTAGGGGTGCCCCAACCTGAAGGCTAGGGGAGCCCTAGCCTTAGCCTAGGGGAGCCCTAGCCTAAAGCCTAGGGGTGCCCCAGCCTGAAGGCTAGGGGAGCCCTAGCCTTAGCCTAGGGGAGCCCTAGCCTAAAGCCTAGGGGTGCCCTAGCCTGAAGGCTAGGGGAGCCCTAGCCTTAGCCTAGGGGAGCCCTAGCCTAAAGCCTAGGGGTGCCCTAGCCTGAAGGCTAGGGGAGCCCTAGCCTTAGCCTAGGGGAGCCTAAAGCCTAGGGGTGCCCTAGCCTGAAGGCTAGGGGAGCCCTAGCCTTAGCCTAGGGGAGCCTAAAGCCTAGGGGTGCCCTAGCCTGAAGGCTAGGGGAGCCCTAGCCTTAGCCTAGGGGAGCCTAAAGCCTAGGGGTGCCCTAGCCTGAAGGCTAGGGGAGCCCTAGCCTTAGCAAGGGGAGCCTAAAGCCTAGGGGTGCCCTAGCCTGAAGGCTAGGGGAGCCCTAGCCTTAGCCTAGGGGAGCCCTAGCCTGAAGGCTAGGGGAGCCCCAGCCTGAAGGCTAGGGGAGCCCTAGCCTTAGCCTAGGGGAGCCCTAGCCTAAAGCCTAGGGGTGCCCCAGCCTGAAGGCTAGGGGAGCCCTAGCCTTAGCCTAGGGGAGCCCTAGCCTAATGCCTAGGGGTGCCCCAACCTGAAGGCTAGGGGAGCCCTAGCCTTAGCCTAGGGGAGCCCTAGCCTAAAGCCTAGGGGTGCCCTAGCCTGAAGGCTAGGGGAGCCCTAGCCTTAGCCTAGGGGAGCCCTAGCCTAAAGCCTAGGGGTGACCTAGCCTGAAGGCTAGGGGAGCCCTAGCCTTAGCCTAGGGGAGCCCTAGCCTAAAGCCTAGGGGTGCCCTAGCCTGAAGGCTAGGGTAGCCCTAGCCTTAGCCTAGGGGAGCCTAAAGCCTAGGGGTGCCCTAGCCTGAAGGCTAGATAAGCCCTTGCCTTAGCCTAGGGGAGCCTAAAGCCTAGGGGTGCCCTAGCCTGAAGGCTAGGGGAGCCCTAGCCTTAGCCTAGGGGAGCCCTAGCCTAAAGCCTAGGGGTGCCCCAGCCGAAAGGCTAGGGGAGCCCTAGCCTTAGCCTAGGGGAGCCCTAGCCTAAAGCCTAGGGGTGCCCTAGCCTGAAGGCGAGGGGAGCCCTAGCCTTAGCCTAGGGGAGCCTAAAGCCTAGGGGTGCCCTAGCCTGAAGGCTAGGGGAACCCTAGCCTTAGCCTAGGGGAGCCTAAAGCCTAGGGGTGCCCTAGTCTGAAGGCTAGGGGAGCCCTAGCCTTAGCCTAGGGGAGCCTAAAGCCTAGGGGTGCCCTAGCCTGAAGGCTAGGGGAGCCCTAGCCTTAGCCTAGGGGAGCCTAAAGCCTAGGGGTGCCCTAGCCTGAAGGCTAGGGGAGCCCTAGCCTTAGCCTCGGGGAGCCTAAAGCCTAGGGGTGCCCTAGCCTGAAGACTAGGGGAGCCCTAGCCTTAGCCTAGGGGAGCCCTAGCCTGAAGCCTAGGGGTGCCCTAGCCTTAAGGCTAGGGGTGCCCTAGCCTTAGCCTAGGGGAGCCCTAGCCTGAAGCCTAGGGGTGCCCTAGCCTGAAGGCTAGGGGAGCCCTAGCCTTAGCCTAGGGGAGCCCTAGCCTGAAGCCTAGGGGTGCCCTAGCCTGAAGGCTAGGGGAGCCCTAGCCTTAGCCTAAGGGATCCCTAGCCTGAAGCCTAGGGGTGCCCTAGCAAGAAGGCTAGGGGAGCCCTGGCCTTAGCCTAGGGGAGCCTAAAGCCTAGGGGTGCCCTAGCCTGAAGGCTAGGGGAGCCCTAGCCTTAGCCTAGGGGAGCCTAAAGCCTAGGGGTGCCCTAGCCTGAAGGCTAGGGGAGCCCTAGCCTTAGCCTAGGGGAGCCTAAAGCCTAGGGGTGCCCTAGCCTGAAGGCTAGATAAGCCCTTGCCTTAGCCTAGGGGAGCCTAAAGCCTAGGGGTGCCCTAGCCTGAAGGCTAGGGGAGCCCTAGCCTTAGCCTAGGGGAGCCCTAGCCTAAAGCCTAGGGGTGCCCCAGCCTGAAGGCTAGGGGAGCCCTAGCCTTAGCCTAGGGGAGCCCTAGCCTAAAGCCTAGGGGTGCCCCATCATGAAGGCTAGGGGAGCCCTAGCCTTAGCCTAGGGGAGCCCTAGCATAAAGCCTAGGGGTGCCCCAGCCTGAAGGCTAGGGGAGCCCTAGCCTTAGCCTAGGGGAGCCCTAGCCTAAAGCCTAGGGGTGCCCCAGCCTGAAGGCTAGAGGAGCCCTAGCCTTAGCCTATGGGAGCCCTAGCCTAAAGCCTAGGGGTGCCCCAGCCTGAAGGCTAGGGGAGCCCTAGCCTTAGCCTAGGGGAGCCCTAGCCTAAAGCCTAGGGGTGCCCCAGCCTGAAGGCTAGGTGAGCCCTAGCCTTAGCCTAGGGGAGCCCTAGCCTAATGCCTAGGGGTGCCCCAACCTGAAGGCTAGGGGAGCCCTAGCCTTAGCCTAGGGGAGCCCTAGCCTAAAGCCTAGGGGTGCCCCAGCCTGAAGGCTAGGGGAGCCCTAGCCTTAGCCTAGGGGAGCCCTAGCCTAAAGCCTAGGGGTGCCCTAGCCTGAAGGCTAGGGGAGCCCTAGCCTTAGCCTAGGGGAGCCCTAGCCTAAAGCCTAGGGGTGCCCTAGCCTGAAGGCTAGGGGAGCCCTAGCCTTAGCCTAGGGGAGCCTAAAGCCTAGGGGTGCCCTAGCCTGAAGGCTAGGGGAGCCCTAGCCTTAGCCTAGGGGAGCCTAAAGCCTAGGGGTGCCCTAGCCTGAAGGCTAGGGGAGCCCTAGCCTTAGCCTAGGGGAGCCTAAAGCCTAGGGGTGCCCTAGCCTGAAGGCTAGGGGAGCCCTAGCCTTAGCCTAGGGGAGCCTAAAGCCTAGGGGTGCCCTAGCCTGAAGGCTAGGGGAGCCCTAGCCTTAGCAAGGGGAGCCTAAAGCCTAGGGGTGCCCTAGCCTGAAGGCTAGGGGAGCCCTAGCCTTAGCCTAGGGGAGCCCTAGCCTAAAGCCTAGGGGTGCCCTAGCCTGAAGGCTAGGGGAGCCCTAGCCTTAGCCTAGGGGAGCCCTAGCCTAAAGCCTAGGGGTGCCCTAGCCTGAAGGCTAGGGGAGCCCTAGCCTTAGCCTAGGGGAGCCCTAGCCTAAAGCCTAGGGGTGCCCTAGCCTGAAGGCTAGGGGAGCCCTAGCCTTAGCCTAGGGGAGCCCTAGCCTAAAGCCTAGGGGTGCCCTAGCCTGAAGGCTAGGGGAGCCCTAGCCTTAGCCTTGGGGAGCCCTAGCCTACAGCCTAGGGGTGCCCTAGCCTGAAGGCTTGGGGAGCCCTAGCCTTAGCCTAGGGAAGCCCTAGCCTACAGCCTAGGGGTGCCCTAGCCTGAAGGCTAGGGGAGCCCTAGCCTTAGCCTAGGGGAGCCCTAGCCTACAGCCTAGGGGTGCCCTAGCCTGAAGGCTAGGGGAGCCCTAGCCTTAGCCTAGGGGAGCCCTAGCCTACAGCCTAGGGGTGCCCTAGCCTTAGCCTAGGGGAGCCCTAGCCTACAGCCTAGGGGTGCCCTAGCCTGAAGGCTAGGGGAGCCCTAGCCTTAGCCTAGGGGAGCCCTAGCCTACAGCCTAGGGGTGCCCTAGCCTGAAGGCTAGGGGAGCCCTAGCCTTAGCCTAGGGGAGCCCTAGCCTACAGCCTAGGGGTGCCCTAGCCTGAAGGCTAGGGGAGCCCTAGCCTTAGCCTAGGGGAGCCCTAGCCTACAGCCTAGGGGTGCCCTAGCCTGAAGGCTAGGGGAGCCCTAGCCTTAGCCTAGGGGAGCCCTAGCCTACAGCCTAGGGGTGACCTAGCCTGAAGGCTAGGGGAGCCCTAGCCTTAGCCTAGGGGAGCCCTAGCCTACAGCCTAGGGGTGCCCTAGCCTGAAGGCTAGGGGAGCCCTAGCCTTAGCCTAGGGGAGCCCTAGCCTACAGCCTAGGGGTGCCCTAGCCTGAAGGCTAGGGAGCCCTAGCCTTAGCCTTGGGGAGCCCTAGCCTAAAGCCAAGGGGTGCCCTAGCCTGAAGGCTGGGGGAGCCCTAGCGTTAGCCTAGGGGAGCCTAAAGACTAGGGGTGCCCTAGCCTGAAGGCTAGGGGAGCCCTAGCCTTAGCCTAGGGGAGCCTAAAGCCTATGGGTGCCCTAGCCTGAAGGCTAGGGGAGCCCTAGCCTTAGCCTAGGGGAGCCTAAAGCCTAGGGGTGCCCTAGCCTGAAGGCTAGGGGAGCCCTAGCCTTAGCCTAGGGGAGCCCTAGCCTAAAGCCTAGGGGTGCCCTAGCCTGAAGGCTAGGGGAGCCCTAGCCTTAGCCTAGGGGAGCCCTAGCCTAAAGCCTAGGGGTGACCTAGCCTGAAGGCTAGGGGAGCCCTAGCCTTAGCCTAGGGGAGCCTAAAGCCTAGGGGTGCCCTAGCCTGAAGGCGAGGGGAGCCCTAGCCTTAGCCTAGGGGAGCCTAAAGCCTAGGGGTGCCTAGCCTGAAGGCTAGGGGAACCCTAGAATTAGCCTTGGGGAGCCTAAAGCCTAGGGGTGCCCTAGCCTGAAGGCTACGGGAGCCCCAGCCTTAGCCTAGGGGAGCCTAAAGCCTAGGGGTGCCCTAGCATGAAGGCTAGGGGTGCCCTAGCCTTAGCCTAGGGGAGCCTAAAGCCTAGGGGTGCCCTAGCCTGAAGGCTAGGGGAGCCCTAGCCTTAGCCTAGGGGAGCCTAAAGCCTAGGGGTGCCCTAGCCTGAAGACTAGGGGAGCCCTAGCCTTAGCCTAGGGGAGCCCTAGCCTGAAGCCTAGGGGTGCCCTAGCCTGAAGGCTAGGGGAGCCCTAGCCATAGCCTAGGGGAGCCCTAGCCTGAAGCCTAGGGGTGCCCAAGCCTGAAGGCTAGGGGAGCCCTAGCCTTAGCCTAGGGGTGCCCTAGCCTGAAGGCTTGGGGAGCCCTAGCCTTAGCCTAGGGGAGCCCTAGCCTGAAGCCTAGGGGTGCCCTAGCCTGAAGGCTAGTTGAGCCCTAGCCTTAGCCTAGGGGAGCCCTAGCCTGAGGCCTAGGGGTGCCCTAGCCTGAAGGCTAGGGGAGCCCTAGCCTTAGCCTAGGGGAGCCCTAGCCTGAGGCCTAGGGGTGCCCTAGCCTGAAGGCTAGGGGAGCCCTAGCCTTAGCCTAGGGGAGCCCTAGCCTGAAGCCTAGGGGTGCCCTAGCCTGAAGGCTAGGGGAGCCCTGGCCTTAGCCTAGGGGAGCCCTAGCCTAAAGCCTAGGGGTGCCCTAACCTGAAGGCTAGGGGAGCCCTAGCCTTAACCTAGGGGAGCCTAAAGCCTAGGGGTGCCCTAGCCTGAAGGCTAGGGGAGCCCTAGCCTTAGCCTAGGGGAGCCTAAAGCCTAGGGGTGCCCTAGCCTGAAGGCTAGGGGAGCCCTAGCCTTAGCCTAGGGGAGCCTAAAGCCTAGGGGTGCCCTAGCCTGAAGGCTAGGGGAGCCCTAGCCTTAGCCTAGGGGAGCCCTAGCCTAAAGCCTAGGGGTGCCCCAGACTGAAGGCTAGGGGATCCCTAGCCTTAGCCTAGGGGAGCCCTAGCCTAAAGCCTAGGGGTGCCCCAGCCTGAAGGCTAGGGGATCCCTAGCCTTAGCCTAGGAGAGCCCTAGCCTAAAGCCTAGGGGTGCCCCAGCCTGAAGGCTAGGGGAGCCCTAGCCTTAGCCTAGGGGAGCCCTAGCCTAAAGCCTAGGGGTGCCCCAGCCTGAAGGCTAGGGGAGCCCTAGCCTTAGCCTAGGGGAGCCCTAGCCTAAAGCCTAGGGGTGCCCCAGCCTGAAGGCTAGGGGAGCCCTAGCCTTAGCCTAGGGGAGCCCTAGCCTAAAGCCTAGGGGTGCCCCAGCCTGAAGGCTAGGGGAGCCCTAGCCTTAGCCTAGGGGAGCCCTAGCCTAAAGCCTAGGGGTGCCCCATCCTGAAGGCTAGGGGAGCCCTAGCCTTAGCCTAGGGGAGCCCTAGCCTAAAGCCTAGGGGTGCCCCAGCCTGAAGGCTAGGGGAGCCCTAGCCTTAGCCTAGGGGAGCCCTAGCCTAAAGCCTAGGGGTGCCCCAGCCTGAAGGCTAGGGGAGCCCTAGCCTTAGCCTAGGGGAGCCCTAGCCTAAAGCCTAGGGGTGCCCCAGCCTGAAGGCTAGGGGAGCCCTAGCCTTAGCCTAGGGGAGCCCTAGCCTAAAGCCTAGGGGTGCCCCAGCCTGAAGGCTAGGGGAGCCCTAGCCGTAGCCTAGGGGAGCCCTAGCCTAAAGCCTAGGGGTGCCCCAGCCTGAAGGCTAGGGGAGCCCTAGCCGTAGCCTAGGGGAGCCCTAGCCTAAAGCCTAGGGGTGCCCCAGCCTGAAGGCTAGGGGAGCCCTAGCCTTAGCCTAGGGGAGCCCTAGCCTAAAGCCTAGGGGTGCCCCAGCCTGAAGGCTAGGGGAGCCCTAGCCTTAGCCTAGGGGAGCCCTAGCCTAAAGCCTAGGGGTGCCCCAGCCTGAAGGCTAGGGGAGCCCTAGCCTTAGGCTAGGGGAGCCCTAGCCTAAAGCCTAGGGGTGCCCCAGCCTGAAGGCTAGGGGAGCCCTAGCCTTAGCCTAGGGGAGCCCTAGCCTAAAGCCTAAGGGTGCCCCAGCCTGAAGGCTAGGGGAGCCCTAGCCTTAGCCTAGGGGAGCCCTAGCCTAAAGCCTAGGGGTGCCCAGCCTGAAGGCTAGGGGAGCCCTAGCCTTAGCCTAGGGGAGCCCTAGCCTAAAGCCTAGGGGTGCCCCAGCCTGAAGGCTAGGGGAGCCCTAGCCTTAGCCTAGGGGAGCCCTAGCCTACAGCCTAGGGGTGCCCCAGCCTGAAG
The DNA here is from genome assembly GCF_050624435.1 of Tenrec ecaudatus. NCBI lineage: Eukaryota > Metazoa > Chordata > Mammalia > Afrosoricida > Tenrecidae > Tenrec > Tenrec ecaudatus. Next base: position 324,810 of record NW_027458296.1, on the reverse strand, counting down.
GCTAGGGGAGCCCTAGCCTTACCCTAAGGGAGCCCTAGCTTACAGCCTAGGGGTGCCCCAGCCTGAAGGCTAGGGGAGCCCTAGCCTTAGCCTAGGGGAGCCCTAGCCTACAGCCTAGGGGTGCCCCAGCCTGAAGGCTAGGGGAGCCCTAGCCTTAGCCTAGGGGAGCCCTAGCCTACAGCCTAGGGGTGCCCTAGCCTGAAGGCTAGGGGAGCCCTAGCCTTAGCCTAGGGGAGCCCTAGCCTACAGCCTAGGGGTGCCCTAGCCTGAAGGCTAGGGGAGCCCTAGCCTTAGCTTAGGGGAGCCCTAGCCTACAGCCTAGGGGTGCCCTAGCCTGAAGGCTAGGGGAGCCCTAGCCTTAGCCTAGGGGAGCCCTAGCCTACAGCCTAGGGGTGCCCTAGCCTGAAGGCTAGGGGAGCCCTAGCCTTAGCCTAGGGAAGCCCTGGCCTGCAGCCTAGGGGTGCCCTAGCCTGAAGGCTAGGGGAGCCCTAGCCTTAGCCTAGGGGAGCCCTAGCCTACAGCCTAGGGGTGCCCTAGCCTGAAGGCTAGGGGAGCCCTAGCCTTAGCCTAGGGGAGCCCTAGCCTACAGCCTAGGGGTGCCCTAGCCTGAAGGCTAGGGGAGCCCTAGCCTTAGCCTAGGGGAGCCCTAGCCTACAGCCTAGGGGTGCCCTAGCCTGAAGGCTAGGGGGCCCTAACCTTAGCCTAGGGGAGCCCTAGCCTAAAGCCAAGGGGTGCCCTAGCCTGAAGGCTAGGGGAGCCCTAGCCTTAGCCTAGGGGAGCCTAAAGACTAGGGGTGCCCTAGCCTGAAGGCTAGGGGAGCCCTAGCCTTAGCCTAGGGGAGCCTAAAGACTAGGGGTGCCCTAGCCTGAAGGCTAGGGGAGCCCTAGCCTTAGCCTAGGGGAGCCTAAAGCCTAGGGGTGCCCTAGCCTGAAGGCTAGGGGAGCCCTAGCCTTAGCCTAGGGGAGCCTAAAGCCTAGGGGTGCCCTAGCCTGAAGGCTAGGGGAGCCCTAGCCTTAGCCTAGGGGAGCCCTAGCCTAAAGCCTAGGGGTGCCCTAGCCTGAAGGCTAGGGGAGCCCTAGCCTTAGCCTAGGGGAGCCCGAGCCTAAAGCCTAGGGGTGACCTAGCCTGAAGGCTAGGGGAGCCCTAGCCTTAGCCTAGCGGAGCCTAAAGCCTAGGGGTGCCCTAGCCTGAAGGCGAGGGGAGCCCTAGCCTTAGCCTAGGGGAGCCTAAAGCCTAGGGGTGCCCTAGCCTGAAGGCTAGGGGAACCCTAGCCTTAGCCTAGGGGAGCCTAAAACCTAGGGGTGCCCTAGTCTGAAGGCTAGGGGAGCCCTAGCCTTAGCCTAGGGGAGCCTAAAGCCTAGGGGTGCCCTAGCCTGAAGGCTAGGGGAGCCCTAGCCTTAGCCTAGGGGAGCCTAAAGCCTAGGGGTGCCCTAGCCTGAAGGCTAGGGGAGCCCTAGCCTTAGCCTCGGGGAGCCTAAAGCCTAGGGGTGCCCTAGCCTGAAGACTAGGGGAGCCCTAACCTTAGCCTAGGGGAGCCCTAGCCTGAAGCCTAGGGGTGCCCTAGCCTGAAGGCTTGGGGAGCCCTAGCCTTAGCCTAGGGGAGCCCTAGCCTGAAGCCTAGGGGTGCCCTAGCCTTAAGGCTAGGGGTGCCCTAGCCTTAGCCTAGGGGAGCCCTAGCCTGAAGCCTAGGGGTGCCCTAGCCTGAAGGCTAGGGGAGCCCTAGCCTTAGCCTAGGGGAGCCCTAGCCTGAAGCCTAGGGGTGCCCTAGCTTGAAGGCTAGGGGAGCCCTAGCCTTAGCCTAGGGGATCCCTAGCCTGAAGCCTAGGGGTGCCCTAGCCAGAAGGCTAGGGGAGCCCTGGCTTTAGCCTAGGGGAGCCTAAAGCCTAGGGGTGCCCTAGCCTGAAGGCTAGGGGAGCCCTAGCCTTAGGCTAGGGGAGCCTAAAGCCTAGGGGTGCCCTAGCCTGAAGGCTAGGGGAGCCCTAGCCTTAGCCTAGGGGAGCCTAAAGCCTAGGGGTGCCCTAGCCTGAAGGCTAGATAAGCCCTTGCCTTAGCCTAGGGGAGCCTAAAGCCTAGGGGTGCCCTAGCCTGAAGGCTAGGGGAGCCCTAGCCTTAGCCTAGGGGAGCCCTAGCCTAAAGCCTAGGGGTGCCCCAGCCTGAAGGCTAGGGGAGCCCTAGCCTTAGCCTAGGGGAGACCTAGCCTAAAGCCTAGGGGTGCCCCATCATGAAGGCTAGGGGAGCCCTAGCCTTAGCCTAGGGGAGCCCTAGCCTAAAGCCTAGGGGTGCCCCAGCCTGAAGGCTAGGGGAGCCCTAGCCTTAGCCCAGGGGAGCCCTAGCCTAAAGCCTAGGGGTGCCCCAGCCTGAAGGCTAGAGGAGCCCTAGCCTTAGCCTATGGGAGCCCTAGCCTAAAGCCTAGGGGTGCCCCAGCCTGAAGGCTAGGGGAGCCCTAGCCTTAGCCTAGGGGAGCCCTAGCCTAAAGCCTAGGGGTGCCCCAGCCTGAAGGCTAGGGGAGCCCTAGCCTTAGCCTAGGGGAGCCCTAGCCTAATGCCTAGGGGTGCCCCAACCTGAAGGCTAGGGGAGCCCTAGCCTTAGCCTAGGGGAGCCCTAGCCTAAAGCCTAGGGGTGCCCTAGCCTGAAGGCTAGGGGAGCCCTAGCCTTAGCCTAGGGGAGCCCTAGCCTAAAGCCTAGGGGTGACCTAGCCTGAAGGCTAGGGGAGCCCTAGCCTTAGCCTAGGGGAGCCCTAGCCTAAAGCCTAGGGGTGCCCTAGCCTGAAGGCTAGGGTAGCCCTAGCCTTAGCCTAGGGGAGCCTAAAGCCTAGGGGTGCCCTAGCCTGAAGGCTAGATAAGCCCTTGCCTTAGCCTAGGGGAGCCTAAAGCCTAGGGGTGCCCTAGCCTGAAGGCTAGGGGAGCCCTAGCCTTAGCCTAGGGGAGCCCTAGCCTAAAGCCTAGGGGTGCCCTAGCCTGAAGGCGAGGGGAGCCCTAGCCTTAGCCTAGGGGAGCCTAAAGCCTAGGGGTGCCCTAGCCTGAAGGCTAGGGGAACCCTAGCCTTAGCCTAGGGGAGCCTAAAGCCTAAGGGTGCCCTAGTCTGAAGGCTAGGGGAGCCCTAGCCTTAGCCTAGGGGAGCCTAAAGCCTAGGGGTGCCCTAGCCTGAAGGCTAGGGGAGCCCTAGCCTTAGCCTAGGGGAGCCTAAAGCCTAGGGGTGCCCTAGCCTGAAGGCTAGGGGAGCCCTAGCCTTAGCCTCGGGGAGCCTAAAGCCTAGGGGTGCCCTAGCCTGAAGACTAGGGGAGCCCTAGCCTTAGCCTAGGGGAGTCCTAGCCTGAAGCCTAGGGGTGCCCTAGCCTTAAGGCTAGGGGTGCCCTAGCCTTAGCCTAGGGGAGCCCTAGCCTGAAGCCTAGGGGTGCCCTAGCCTGAAGGCTAGGGGAGCCCTAGCCTTAGCCTAGGGGAGCCCTAGCCTGAAGCCTAGGGGTGCCCTAGCCTGAAGGCTAGGGGAGCCCTAGCCTTAGCCTAGGGGATCCCTAGCCTGAAGCCTAGGGGTGCCCTAGCAAGAAGGCTAGGGGAGCCCTGGCCTTAGCCTAGGGGAGCCTAAAGCCTAGGGGTGCCCTAGCCTGAAGGCTAGGGGAGCCCTAGCCTTAGCCTAGGGGAGCCTAAAGCCTAGGGGTGCCCTAGCCTGAAGGCTAGGGGAGCCCTAGCCTTAGCCTAGGGGAGCCTAAAGCCTAGGGGTGCCCTAGCCTGAAGGCTAGATAAGCCCTTGCCTTAGCCTAGGGGAGCCTAAAGCCTAGGGGTGCCCTAGCCTGAAGGCTAGGGGAGCCCTAGCCTTAGCCTAGGGGAGCCCTAGCCTAAAGCCTAGGGGTGCCCCAGCCTGAAGGCTAGGGGAGCCCTAGCCTTAGCCTAGGGGAGCCCTAGCCTAAAGCCTAGGGGTGCCCCATCATGAAGGCTAGGGGAGCCCTAGCCTTAGCCTAGGGGAGCCCTAGCCTAAAGCCTAGGGGTGCCCCAGCCTGAAGGCTAGGGGAGCCCTAGCCTTAGCCTAGGGGAGCCCTAGCCTAAAGCCTAGGGGTGCCCCAGCCTGAAGGCTAGAGGAGCCCTAGCCTTAGCCTATGGGAGCCCTAGCCTAAAGCCTAGGGGTGCCCCAGCCTGAAGGCTAGGGGAGCCCTAGCCTTAGCCTAGGGGAGCCCTAGCCTAAAGCCTAGGGGTGCCCCAGCCTGAAGGCTAGGTGAGCCCTAGCCTTAGCCTAGGGGAGCCCTAGCCTAATGCCTAGGGGTGCCCCAACCTGAAGGCTAGGGGAGCCCTAGCCTTAGCCTAGGGGAGCCCTAGCCTAAAGCCTAGGGGTGCCCCAGCCTGAAGGCTAGGGGAGCCCTAGCCTTAGCCTAGGGGAGCCCTAGCCTAAAGCCTAGGGGTGCCCTAGCCTGAAGGCTAGGGGAGCCCTAGCCTTAGCCTAGGGGAGCCCTAGCCTAAAGCCTAGGGGTGCCCTAGCCTGAAGGCTAGGGGAGCCCTAGCCTTAGCCTAGGGGAGCCCTAGACTAAAGCCTAGGGGTGACCTAGCCTGAAGGCTAGGGGAGCCCTAGCCTTAGCCTAGGGGAGCCCTAGCCTAAAGCCTAGGGGTGCCCTAGCCTGAAGGCTAGGGGAGCCCTAGCCTTAGCCTAGGGGAGCCTAAAGCCTAAGGGTGCCCTAGCCTGAAGGCTAGATAAGCCCTTGCCTTAGCCTAGGGGAGCCTAAAGCCTAGGGGTGCCCTAGCCTGAAGGCTAGGGGAGCCCTAGCCTTAGCCTAGGGGAGCCCTAGCCTAAAGCCTAGGGGTGCCCCAGCCTGAAGGCTAGGGGAGCCCTAGCCTTAGCCTAGGGGAGCCCTAGCCTAAAGCCTAGGGGTGCCCCATCATGAAGGCTAGGGGAGCCCTAGCCTTAGCCTAGGGGAGCCCTAGCCTAAAGCCTAGGGGTGCCCCAGCCTGAAGGCTAGGGGAGCCCTAGCATTAGCCTAGGGGAGCCCTAGCCTAAAGCCTAGGGGTGCCCCAGCCTGAAGGCTAGAGGAGCCCTAGCCTTAGCCTATGGGAGCCCTAGCCTAAAGCCTAGGGGTGCCCCAGCCTGAAGGCTAGGGGAGCCCTAGCCTTAGCCTAGGGGAGCCCTAGCCTAAAGCCTAGGGGTGCCCCAGCCTGAAGGCTAGGGGAGCCCTAGCCTTAGCCTAGGGGAGCCCTAGCCTAATGCCTAGGGGTGCCCCAACCTGAAGGCTAGGGGAGCCCTAGCCTTAGCCTAGGGGAGCCCTAGCCTAAAGCCTAGGGGTGCCCCAGCCTGAAGGCTAGGGGAGCCCCAGCCTTAGCCTAGGGGAGCCCTAGCCTAAAGCCTAGGGGTGCCCTAGCCTGAAGGCTAGGGGAGCCCTAGCCTTAGCCTAGGGGAGCCCTAGACTAAAGCCTAGGGGTGCCCCAGCCTGAAGGCTAGGGGAGCCCTAGCCTTAGCCTAGGGGAGCCCTAGCCTAAAGCCTAGGGGTGACCTAGCCTGAAGGCTAGGGGAGCCCTAGCCTTAGCCTAGGGGAGCCCTAGCCTAAAGCCTAGGGGTGCCCTAGCCTGAAGGCTAGGGGAGCCCTAGCCTTAGCCTAGGGGAGCCCTAGCCTAAAGCCTAGGGGTGCCCTAGCCTGAAGGCTAGGGGAGCCCTAGCCTTAGCCTAGGGGAGCCTAAAGCCTAGGGGTGCCCTAGCCTGAAGGCTAGGGGAGCCCTAGCCTTAGCCTAGGGGTGCCTAAAGCCTAGGGGTGCCCTAGCCTGAAGGCTAGGGGAGCCCTAGCCTTAGCCTAGGGGAGCCCAAAGCCTAGGGGTGCCCTAGCCTGAAGGCTAGGGGAGCCCTAGCCTTAGCCTAGGGGAGCCTAAAGCCTAGGGGAGCCCTAGCCTGAAGGCTAGGGGAGCCCTAGCCTTAGCCTAGGGGAGCCTAAAGCCTAGGGGTGCCCTAGCCTGAAGGCTAGGGGAGCCCTAGCCTTAGCCTAGGGGAGCCTAAAGCCTAGGGGTGCCCTAGTCTGAAGGCTAGGGGAGCCCTAGCCTTAGCCTAGGGGAGCCCTAGCCTAAAGCCTAGGGGTGCCCCAGCCTGAAGGCTAGGGGAGCCCTAGCCTTAGCCTAGGGGAGCCTTAGCCTAAAGCCTAGGGGTGCCCCAGCCTGAAGGCTAGGGGAGCCCTAGCCTTAGCCTAGGGGAGCCCTAGCCTAAAGCCTAGGGGTGCCCCAGCCTGAAGGCTAGGGGAGCCCTAGCCTTAGCCTAGGGGAGCCCTAGCCTAAAGCCTAGGGGTGCCCCAGCCTGAAGGCTAGGGGAGCCCTAGCCTTAGCCTAGGGGAGCCCTAGCCTAAAGCCTAGGGGTGCCCCAGCCTGAAGGCTAGGGGAGCCCTAGCCTTAGCCTAGGGGAGCCCTAGCCTAAAGCCTAGGGGTGCCCCAGCCTGAAGGCTAGGGGAGCCCTAGCCTTAGCCTAGGGGAGCCCTAGCCTAAAACCTAGGGGTGCCCCAGCCTGAAGGCTAGGGGCGCCCTAGCCTTAGCCTAGGGGAGCCCTAGCCTAAAGCCTAGGGGTGCCCCAGCCTGAAGGCTAGGGGAGCCCTAGCCTTAGCCTAGGGGAGCCCTAGCCTAAAGCCTAGGGGTGCCCCAGCCTGAAGGCTAGGGGAGCCCTAGCCTTAGCCTAGGGGAGCCCTAGCCTAAAGCCTAGGGGTGCCCCAGCCTGAAGGCTAGGGGAGCCCTAGCCTTAGCCTAGGGGTGCCCTAGCCTAAAGCCTAGGGGTGCCCTAGCCTGAAGGCTAGGGGAGCCCTAGCCTTAGCCTAGGGGAGCCTAAAGCCTAGGGGTGCCCTAGCCTGAAGGCTAGGGGAGCCCTAGCCTTAGCCTAGGGGAGCCTAAAGCCTAGGGGTGCCCTAGCCTGAAGGCTAGGGGAGCCCTAGCCTTAGCCTAGGGGAGCCTAAAGCCTAGGGGTGCCCTAGCTTGAAGGCTAGGGGAGCCCTAGCCTTAGCAAGGGGAGCCTAAAGCCTAGGGGTGCCCTAGCCTGAAGGCTAGGGGAGCCCTAGCCTTAGCCTAGGGGAGCCTAAAGCCTAGGGGTGCCCTAGCCTGAAGGCTAGGGGAGCCCTAGCCTTAGCAAGGGGAGCCTAAAGCCTAGGGGTGCACAAGCCTGAAGGCTAGGGGAGCCCTAGCCTTAGCCTAGGGGAGCCCTAGCCTAAAGCCTAGGGGTGCCCCAGCCTGAAGGCTAGGGGAGCCCTAGCCTTAGCCTAGGGGAGCCCTAGCCTAAAGCCTAGGGGTGCCCCAGCCTGAAGGCTAGGGGAGCCCTAGCCTTAGCCTAGGGGAGCCCTAGCCTAAAGCCTAGGGGTGCCCCAGCCTGAAGGCTAGGGGAGCCCTAGCCTTAGCCTAGGGGAGCCCTAGCCTAAAGCCTAGGGGTGCCCCAGCCTGAAGGCTAGGGGAGCCCTAGCCTTAGCCTAGGGGAGCCCTAGCCTAAAGCCTAGGGGTGCCCCAGCCTGAAGGCTAGGGGAGCCCTAGCCTTAGCCTAGGGGAGCCCTAGCCTAAAGCCTAGGGGTGCCCCAGCCTGAAGGCTAGGGGAGCCCTAGCCTTAGCCTAGGGGAGCCCTAGCCTAAAGCCTAGGGGTGCCCCAGCCTGAAGGCTAGTGGAGCCCTAGCCTTAGCCTAGGGGAGCCCTAGCCTAATGCCTAGGGGTGCCCCAGCCTGAAGGCTAGGGGAGCCCTAGCCTTAGCCTAGGGGAGCCCTAGCCTAAAGCCTAGGGGTGCCCCAGCCTGAAGGCTAGGGGAGCACTAGCCTTAGCCTAGGGGAGCCCTAGCCTAAAACCTAGGGGTGCCCCAGCCTGAAGGCTAGGGGAGCCCTAGCCTTAGCCTAGGGGAGCCCTAGCCTAAAGCCTTGGGGTGCCCCAGCCTGAAGGCTAGGGGAGCCCTAGCCTTAGCCTAGGGGAGCCCTAGCCTAAAGCCTAGGGGTGCCCCAGCCTGAAGGCTAGGGGAGCCCTAGCCTTAGCCTAGGGGTGCCCTAGCCTAAAGCCTAGGGGTGCCCCAGCCTGAAGGCTAGGGGAGCCCTTCCTTAGCCTAGGGGAGCCTAAAGCCTAGGGGTGCCCTAGCCTGAAGGCTAGGGGAGCCCTAGCCTTAGCCTAGGGGAGCCTAAAGCCTAGGGGTGCCCTAGCCTGAAGGCTAGGGGAGCCCTAGCCTTAGCCTAGGGGAGCCTAAAGCCTAGGGGTGCCCTAGCCTGAAGGCTAGGGGAGCCCTAGCCTTAGCAAGGGGAGCCTAAAGCCTAGGGGTGCCCTAGCCTGAAGGCTAGGGGAGCCCTAGCCTTAGCCTTGGGGAGCCCTAGCCTAAAGCCTAGGGGTGCCCTAGCCTGAAGGCTAGGGGAGCCCTAGCCTTAGCCTAGGGGAGCCCTAGCCTAAAGCCTAGGGGTGCCCTAGCCTGAAGGCTAGGGGAGCCCTAGCCTTAGCCTAGGGGAGCCCTAGCCTAAAGCCTAGGGGTGCCCTAGCCTGAAGGCTAGGGGAGCCCTAGCCTTAGCCTAGGGGAGCCCTAGCCTAAAGCCTAGGGGTGCCCTAGCCTGAAGGCTAGGGGAGCCCTAGCCTTAGCCTAGGGGAGCCCTAGCCTAAAGCCTAGGGGTGCCCTAGCCTGAAGGCTAGGGGAGCCCTAGCCTTAGCCTAGGGGAGCCCTAGCCTAAAGCCTAGGGGTGCCCTAGCCTGAAGGCTAGGGGAGCCCTAGCCTTAGCCTTGGGTAGCCCTAGCCTACAGCCTAGGGGTGCCCTAGCCTGAAGGCTTGGGGAGCCCTAGCCTTAGCCTAGGGAAGCCCTAGCCTACAGCCTAGGGGTGCCCTAGCCTGAAGGCTAGGGGAGCCCTAGCCTTAGCCTAGGGGAGCCCTAGCCTACAGCCTAGGGGTGCCCTAGCCTGAAGGCTAGGGGAGCCCTAGCCTTAGCCTAGGGGAGCCCTAGCCTACAGCCTAGGGGTGCCCTAGCCTTAGCCTAGGGGAGCCCTAGCCTACAGCCTAGGGGTGCCCTAGCCTGAAGGCTAGGGGAGCCCTAGCCTTAGCCTAGGGGAGCCCTAGCCTACAGCCTAGGGGTGCCATAGCCTGAAGGCTAGGGGAGCCCTAGCCTTAGCCTAGGGGAGCCCTAGCCTACAGCCTAGGGGTGCCCTAGCCTGAAGGCTAGGGGAGCCCTAGCCTTAGCCTAGGGGAGCCCTAGCCTACAGCCTAGGGGTGCCCTAGCCTGAAGGCTAGGGGAGCCCTAGCCTTAGCCTAGGGGAGCCCTAGCCTACAGCCTAGGGGTGACCTAGCCTGAAGGCTAGGGGAGCCCTAGCCTTAGCCTAGGGGAGCCCTAGCCTACAGCCTAGGGGTGCCCTAGCCTGAAGGCTAGGGGAGCCCTAGCCTTAGCCTAGGGGAGCCCTAGCCTACAGCCGAGGGGTGCCCTAGCCTGAAGGCTAGGGGAGCCCTAGCCTTAGCCTAGGGGAGCCCTAGCCTACAGCCTAGGGGTGCCCTAGCCTGAAGGCTAGGGAGCCCTAGCCTTAGCCTTGGGGAGCCCTAGCCTAAAGCCAAGGCGTCCCCTAGCCTGAAGGCTGGGGGAGCCCTAGCCTTAACCTAGGGGAGCCTAAAGACTAGGGGTGCCCTAGCCTGAAGGCTAGGGGAGCCCTAGCGTTAGCCTAGGGGAGCCTAAAGACTAGGGGTGCCCTAGCCTGAAGGCTAGGGGTGCCCTAGCCTTAGCCTAGGGGAGCCTAAAGCCTAGGGGTGCCCTAGCCTGAAGGCTAGGGGAGCCCTAGCCTTAGCCTAGGGGAGCCTAAAGCCTAGGGGTGCCCTAGCCTGAAGGCTAGGGGAGCCCTAGCCTTAGCCTAGGGGAGCCCTAGCCTAAAGCCTAGGGGTGCCCTAGCCTGAAGGCTAGGGGAGCCCTAGCCTTAGCCTAGGGGAGCCCTAGCCTAAAGCCTAGGGGTGACCTAGCCTGAAGGCTAGGGGAGCCCTAGCCTTAGCCTAGGGGAGCCTAAAGCCTAGGGGTGCCCTAGCCTGAAGGCGAGGGGAGCCCTAGCCTTAGCCTAGGGGAGCCTAAAGCCTAGGGGTGCCCTAGCCTGAAGGCTAGGGGAACCCTAGAATTAGCCTTGGGGAGCCTAAAGCCTAGGGGTGCCCTAGCCTGAAGGCTACGGGAGCCCTAGCCTTAGCCTAGGGGAGCCTAAAGCCTAGGGGTGCCCTAGCATGAAGGCTAGGGGTGCCCTAGCCTTAGCCTAGGGGAGCCTAAAGCCTAGGGGTGCCCTAGCCTGAAGGCTAGGGGAGCCCTAGCCTTAGCCTAGGGGAGCCTAAAGCCTAGGGGTGCCCTAGCCTGAAGACTAGGGGAGCCCTAGCCTTAGCCTAGGGGAGCCCTAGCCTGAAGCCTAGGGGTGCCCTAGCCTGAAGGCTAGGGGAGCCCTAGCCTTAGCCTAGGGGAGCCCTAGCCTGAAGCCTAGGGGTGCCCAAGCCTGAAGGCTAGGGGAGCCCTAGCCTTAGCCTAGGGGTGCCCTAGCCTGAAGGCTTGGGGAGCCCTAGCCTTAGCCTAGGGGAGCCCTAGCCTGAAGCCTAGGGGTGCCCTAGCCTGAAGGCTAGGGGAGCCCTAGCCTTAGCCTAGGGGAGCCCTAGCCTGAGGCCTAGGGGTGCCCTAGCCTGAAGGCTAGTGGAGCCCTAGCCTTAGCCTAGGGGAGCCCTAGCCTGAAGCCTAGGGGTGCCCTAGCCTGAAGGCTAGGGGAGCCCTGGCCTTAGCCTAGGGTAGCCCTAGCCTAAAGCCTAGGGGTGCCCTAACCTGAAGGCTAGGGGAGCCCTAGCCTTAACCTAGGGGAGCCTAAAGCCTAGGGGTGCCCTAGCCTGAAGGCTAGGGGAGCCCTAGCCTTAGCCTAGGGGAGCCTAAAGCCTAGGGGTGCCCTAGCCTGAAGGCTAGGGGAGCCCTAGCCTTAGCCTAGGGGAGCCTAAAGCCTAGGGGTGCCCTAGCCTGAAGGCTAGGGGAGCCCTAGCCTTAGCCTAGGGGAGCCCTAGCCTAAAGCCTAGGGGTGCCCCAGCCTGAAGGCTAGGGGATCCCTAGCCTTAGCCTAGGGGAGCCCTAGCCTAAAGCCTAGGGGTGCCCCAGCCTGAAGGCTAGGGGATCCCTAGCCTTAGCCTAGGAGAGCCCTAGCCTAAAGCCTAGGGGTGCCCCAGCCTGAAGGCTAGGGGAGCCCTAGCCTTAGCCTAGGGGAGCCCTAGCCTAAAGCCTAGGGGTGCCCCAGCCTGAATGCTAGGGGAGCCCTAGCCTTAGCCTAGGGGAGCCCTAGCCTAAAGCCTAGGGGTGCCCCAGCCTGAAGGCTAGGGGAGCCCTAGCCTTAGCCTAGGGGAGCCCTAGCCTAAAGCCTAGGGGTGCCCCAGCCTGAAGGCTAGGGGAGCCCTAGCCTTAGCCTAGGGGAGCCCTAGCCTAAAGCCTAGGGGTGCCCCAGCCTGAAGGCTAGGGGAGCCCTAGCCTTAGCCTAGGGGAGCCCTAGCCTTAAGCCTAGGGGTGCCCCAGCCTGAAGGCTAGGGGAGCCCTAGCCTTAGCCTAGGGGAGCCCTAGCCTAAAGCCTAGGGGTGCCCCAGCCTGAAGGCTAGGGGAGCCCTAGCCTTAGCCTAGGGGAGCCCTAGCCTAAAGCCTAGGGGTGCCCCAGCCTGAAGGCTAGGGGAGCCCTAGCCTTAGCCTAGGGGAGCCCTAGCCTAAAGCCTAGGGGTGCCCCAGCCTGAAGGCTAGGGGAGCCCTAGCCGTAGCCTAGGGGAGCCCTAGCCTAAAGCCTAGGGGTGCCCCAGCCTGAAGGCTAGGGGAGCCCTAGCCGTAGCCTAGGGGAGCCCTAGCCTAAAGCCTAGGGGTGCCCCAGCCTGAAGGCTAGGGGAGCCCTAGCCTTAGCCTAGGGGAGCCCTAGCCTAAAGCCTAGGGGTGCCCCAGCCTGAAGGCTAGGGGAGCCCTAGCCTTAGCCTAGGGGAGCCCTAGCCTAAAGCCTAGGGGTGCCCCAGCCTGAAGGCTAGTGGAGCCCTAGCCTTAGCCTAGGGGAGCCCTAGCCTAAAGCCTAGGGGTGCCCCAGCCTGAAGGCTAGGGGAGCCCTAGCCTTAGCCTAGGGGAGCCCTAGCCTAAAGCCTAGGGGTGCCCCAGCCTGAAGGCTAGGGGAGCCCTAGCCTTAGGCTAGGGGAGCCCTAGCCTAAAGCCTAGGGGTGCCCCAGCCTGAAGGCTAGGGGAGCCCTAGCCTTAGCCTAGGGGAGCCCTAGCCTAAAGCCTAAGGGTGCCCCAGCCTGAAGGCTAGGGGAGCCCTAGCCTTAGCCTAGGGGAGCCCTAGCCTAAAGCCTAGGGGTGCCCCAGCCTGAAGGCTAGGGGAGCCCTAGCCTTAGCCTAGGGGAGCCCTAGCCTAAAGCCTAGGGGTGCCCCAGCCTGAAGGCTAGGGGAGCCCTAGCCTTAGCCTAGGGGAGCCCTAGCCTACAGCCTAGGGGTGCCCCAGCCTGAAGGCTAGGGGAGCCCTAGCCTTACCCTAAGGGAGCCCTAGCTTACAGCCTAGGGGTGCCCCAGCCTGAAGGCTAGGGGAGCCCTAGCCTTAGCCTAGGGGAGCCCTAGCCTACAGCCTAGGGGTGCCCCAGCCTGAAGGCTAGGGGAGCCCTAGCCTTAGCCTAGGGGAGCCCTAGCCTACAGCCTAGGGGTGCCCTAGCCTGAAGGCTAGGGGAGCCCTAGCCTTAGCCTAGGGGAGCCCTAGCCTACAGCCTAGGGGTGCCCTAGCCTGAAGGCTAGGGGAGCCCTAGCCTTAGCTTAGGGGAGCCCTAGCCTACAGCCTAGGGGTGCCCTAGCCTGAAGGCTAGGGGAGCCCTAGCCTTAGCCTAGGGGAGCCCTAGCCTACAGCCTAGGGGTGCCCTAGCCTGAAGGCTAGGGGAGCCCTAGCCTTAGCCTAGGGAAGCCCTGGCCTGCAGCCTAGGGGTGCCCTAGCCTGAAGGCTAGGGGAGCCCTAGCCTTAGCCTAGGGGAGCCCTAGCCTACAGCCTAGGGGTGCCCTAGCCTGAAGGCTAGGGGGAGCCCTAGCCTTAGCCTAGGGGAGCCCTAGCCTACAGCCTAGGGGTGCCCTAGCCTGAAGGCTAGGGGAGCCCTAGCCTTAGCCTAGGGGAGCCCTAGCCTACAGCCTAGGGGTGCCCTAGCCTGAAGGCTAGGGGGCCCTAACCTTAGCCTAGGGGAGCCCTAGCCTAAAGCCAAGGGGTGCCCTAGCCTGAAGGCTAGGGGAGCCCTAGCCTTAGCCTAGGGGAGCCTAAAGACTAGGGGTGCCCTAGCCTGAAGGCTAGGGGAGCCCTAGCCTTAGCCTAGGGGAGCCTAAAGCCTAGGGGTGCCCTAGCCTGAAGGCTAGGGGAGCCCTAGCCTTAGCCTAGGGGAGCCCTAGCCTAAAGCCTAGGGGTGCCCCAGCCTGAAGGCTAGGGGATCCCTAGCCTTAGCCTAGGGGAGCCCTAGCCTAAAGCCTAGGGGTGCCCCAGCCTGAAGGCTAGGGGATCCCTAGCCTTAGCCTAGGAGAGCCCTAGCCTAAAGCCTAGGGGTGCCCCAGCCTGAAGGCTAGGGGAGCCCTAGCCTTAGCCTAGGGGAGCCCTAGCCTAAAGCCTAGGGGTGCCCCAGCCTGAAGGCTAGGGGAGCCCTAGCCTTAGCCTAGGGGAGCCCTAGCCTAAAGCCTAGGGGTGCCCCAGCCTGAAGGCTAGGGGAGCCCTAGCCTTAGCCTAGGGGAGCCCTAGCCTAAAGCCTAGGGGTGCCCCAGCCTGAAGGCTAGGGGAGCCCTAGCCTTAGCCTAGGGGAGCCCTAGCCTAAAGCCTAGGGGTGCCCCAGCCTGAAGGCTAGGGGAGCCCTAGCCTTAGCCTAGGGGAGCCCTAGCCTAAAGCCTAGGGGTGCCCCAGCCTGAAGGCTAGGGGAGCCCTAGCCTTAGCCTAGGGGAGCCCTAGCCTAAAGCCTAGGGGTGCCCCAGCCTGAAGGCTAGGGGAGCCCAAGCCTTAGCCTAGGGGAGCCCTAGCCTAAAGCCTAGGGGTGCCCCAGCCTGAAGGCTAGGGGAGCCCTAGCCTTAGCTTAGGGGAGCCCTAGCCTAAAGCCTAGGGGTGCCCCAGCCTGAAGGCTAGGGGAGCCCTAGCCGTAGCCTAGGGGAGCCCTAGCCTAAAGCCTAGGGGTGCCCCAGCCTGAAGGCTAGGGGAGCCCTAGCCGTAGCCTAGGGGAGCCCTAGCCTAAAGCCTAGGGGTGCCCCAGCCTGAAGGCTAGGGGAGCCCTAGCCGTAGCCTAGGGGAGCCCTAGCCTAAAGCCTAGGGGTGCCCCAGCCTGAAGGCTAGTGGAGCCCTAGCCTTAGCCTAGGGGAGCCCTAGCCTAAAGCCTAGGGGTGCCCCAGCCTGAAGGCTAGGGGAGCCCTAGCCTTAGCCTAGGGGAGCCCTAGCCTAAAGCCTAGGGGTGCCCCAGCCTGAAGGCTAGGGGAGCCCTAGCCTTAGGCTAGGGGAGCCCTAGCCTAAAGCCTAGGGGTGCCCCAGCCTGAAGGCTAGGGGAGCCCTAGCCTTAGCCTAGGGGAGCCCTAGCCTAAAGCCTAAGGGTGCCCCAGCCTGAAGGCTAGGGGAGCCCTAGCCTTAGCCTAGGGGAGCCCTAGCCTAAAGCCTAGGGGTGCCCCAGCCTGAAGGCTAGGGGAGCCCTAGCCTTAGCCTAGGGGAGCCCTAGCCTAAAGCCTAGGGGTGCCCCAGCCTGAAGGCTAGGGGAGCCCTAGCCTTAGCCTAGGGGAGCCCTAGCCTACAGCCTAGGGGTGCCCCAGCCTGAAGGCTAGGGGAGCCCTAGCCTTACCCTAAGGGAGCCCTAGCTTACAGCCTAGGGGTGCCCCAGCCTGAAGGCTAGGGGAGCCCTAGCCTTAGCCTAGGGGAGCCCTAGCCTACAGCCTAGGGGTGCCCCAGCCTGAAGGCTAGGGGAGCCCTAGCCTTAGCCTAGGGGAGCCCTAGCCTACAGCCTAGGGGTGCCCTAGCCTGAAGGCTAGGGGAGCCCTAGCCTTAGCCTAGGGGAGCCCTAGCCTACAGCCTAGGGGTGCCCTAGCCTGAAGGCTAGGGGAGCCCTAGCCTTAGCTTAGGGGAGCCCTAGCCTACAGCCTAGGGGTGCCCTAGCCTGAAGGCTAGGGGAGCCCTAGCCTTAGCCTAGGGGAGCCCTAGCCTACAGCCTAGGGGTGCCCTAGCCTGAAGGCTAGGGGAGCCCTAGCCTTAGCCTAGGGAAGCCCTGGCCTGCAGCCTAGGGGTGCCCTAGCCTGAAGGCTAGGGGAGCCCTAGCCTTAGCCTAGGGGAGCCCTAGCCTACAGCCTAGGGGTGCCCTAGCCTGAAGGCTAGGGGAGCCCTAGCCTTAGCCTAGGGGAGCCCTAGCCTACAGCCTAGGGGTGCCCTAGCCTGAAGGCTAGGGGAGCCCTAGCCTTAGCCTAGGGGAGCCCTAGCCTACAGCCTAGGGGTGCCCTAGCCTGAAGGCTAGGGGGCCCTAACCTTAGCCTAGGGGAGCCCTAGCCTAAAGCCAAGGGGTGCCCTAGCCTGAAGGCTAGGGGAGCCCTAGCCTTAGCCTAGGGGAGCCTAAAGACTAGGGGTGCCCTAGCCTGAAGGCTAGGGGAGCCCTAGCCTTAGCCTAGGGGAGCCTAAAGACTAGGGGTGCCCTAGCCTGAAGGCTAGGGGAGCCCTAGCCTTAGCCTAGGGGAGCCTAAAGCCTAGGGGTGCCCTAGCCTGAAGGCTAGGGGAGCCCTAGCCTTAGCCTAGGGGAGCCTAAAGCCTAGGGGTGCCCTAGCCTGAAGGCTAGGGGAGCCCTAGCCTTAGCCTAGGGGAGCCCTAGCCTAAAGCCTAGGGGTGCCCTAGCCTGAAGGCTAGGGGAGCCCTATCCTTAGCCTAGGGGAGCCTAAAGCCTAGGGGTGCCCTAGCCTGAAGGCTAGGGGAGCCCTAGCCTTAGCCTAGCGGAGCCTAAAGCCTAGGGGTGCCCTAGCCTGAAGGCGAGGGGAGCCCTAGCCTTAGCCTAGGGGAGCCTAAAGCCTAGGGGTGCCCTAGCCTGAAGGCTAGGGGAACCCTAGCCTTAGCCTAGGGGAGCCTAAAACCTAGGGGTGCCCTAGTCTGAAGGCTAGGGGAGCCCTAGCCTTAGCCTAGGGGAGCCTAAAGCCTAGGGGTGCCCTAGCCTGAAGGCTAGGGGGCCCTAGCCTTAGCCTAGGGGAGCCTAAAGCCTAGGGGTGCCCTAGCCTGAAGGCTAGGGGAGCCCTAGCCTTAGCCTCGGGGAGCCTAAAGCCTAGGGGTGCCCTAGCCTGAAGACTAGGGGAGCCCTAACCTTAGCCTAGGGGAGCCCTAGCCTGAAGCCTAGGGGTGCCCTAGCCTGAAGGATTGGGGAGCCCTAGCCTTAGCCTAGGGGAGCCCTAGCCTGAAGCCTAGGGGTGCCCTAGCCTTAAGGCTAGGGGTGCCCTAGCCTTAGCCTAGGGGAGCCCTAGCCTGAAGCCTAGGGGTGCCCTAGCCTGAAGGCTAGGGGAGCCCTAGCCTTAGCCTAGGGGAGCCCTAGCCTGAAGCCTAGGGGTGCCCTAGCTTGAAGGCTAGGGGAGCCCTAGCCTTAGCCTAGGGGATCCCTAGCCTGAAGCCTAGGGGTGCCCTAGCCAGAAGGCTAGGGGAGCCCTGGCTTTAGCCTAGGGGAGCCTAAAGCCTAGGGGTGCCCTAGCCTGAAGGCTAGGGGAGCCCTAGCCTTAGGCTAGGGGAGCCTAAAACCTAGGGGTGCCCTAGCCTGAAGGCTAGGGGAGCCCTAGCCTTAGCCTAGGGGAGCCTAAAGCCTAGGGGTGCCCTAGCCTGAAGGCTAGATAAGCCCTTGCCTTAGCCTAGGGGAGCCTAAAGCCTAGGGGTGCCCTAGCCTGAAGGCTAGGGAGCCCTAGCCTTAGCCTAGGGGAGCCCTAGCCTAAAGCCTAGGGGTGCCCCAGCCTGAAGGCTAGGGGAGCCCTAGCCTTAGCCTAGGGGAGCCCTAGCCTAAAGCCTAGGGGTGCCCCATCATGAAGGCTAGGGGAGCCCTAGCCTTAGCCTAGGGGAGCCCTAGCCTAAAGCCTAGGGGTGCCCCAGCCTGAAGGCTAGGGGAGCCCTAGCCTTAGCCCAGGGGAGCCCTAGCCTAAAGCCTAGGGGTGCCCCAGCCTGAAGGCTAGAGGAGCCCTAGCCTTAGCCTATGGGAGCCCTAGCCTAAAGCCTAGGGGTGCCCCAGCCTGAAGGCTAGGGGAGCCCTAGCCTTAGCCTAGGGGAGCCCTAGCCTAAAGCCTAGGGGTGCCCCAGCCTGAAGGCTAGGGGAGCCCTAGCCTTAGCCTAGGGGAGCCCTAGCCTAATGCCTAGGGGTGCCCCAACCTGAAGGCTAGGGGAGCCCTAGCCTTAGCCTAGGGGAGCCCTAGCCTAAAGCCTAGGGGTGCCCTAGCCTGAAGGCTAGGGGAGCCCTAGCCTTAGCCTAGGGGAGCCCTAGCCTAAAGCCTAGGGGTGACCTAGCCTGAAGGCTAGGGGAGCCCTAGCCTTAGCCTAGGGGAGCCCTAGCCTAAAGCCTAGGGGTGCCCTAGCCTGAAGGCTAGGGTAGCCCTAGCCTTAGCCTAGGGGAGCCTAAAGCCTAGGGGTGCCCTAGCCTGAAGGCTAGATAAGCCCTTGCCTTAGCCTAGGGGAGCCTAAAGCCTAGGGGTGCCCTAGCCTGAAGGCTAGGGGAGCCCTAGCCTTAGCCTAGGGGAGCCCTAGCCTAAAGCCTAGGGGTGCCCCAGCCGAAAGGCTAGGGGAGCCCTAGCCTTAGCCTAGGGGAGCCCTAGCCTAAAGCCTAGGGGTGCCCTAGCCTGAAGGCGAGGGGAGCCCTAGCCTTAGCCTAGGGGAGCCTAAAGCCTAGGGGTGCCCTAGCCTGAAGGCTAGGGGAACCCTAGCCTTAGCCTAGGGGAGCCTAAAGCCTAGGGGTGCCCTAGTCTGAAGGCTAGGGGAGCCCTAGCCTTAGCCTAGGGGAGCCTAAAGCCTAGGGGTGCCCTAGCCTGAAGGCTAGGGGAGCCCTAGCCTTAGCCTAGGGGAGCCTAAAGCCTAGGGGTGCCCTAGCCTGAAGGCTAGGGGAGCCCTAGCCTTAGCCTCGGGGAGCCTAAAGCCTAGGGGTGCCCTAGCCTGAAGACTAGGGGAGCCCTAGCCTTAGCCTAGGGGAGCCCTAGCCTGAAGCCTAGGGGTGCCCTAGCCTTAAGGCTAGGGGTGCCCTAGCCTTAGCCTAGGGGAGCCCTAGCCTGAAGCCTAGGGGTGCCCTAGCCTGAAGGCTAGGGGAGCCCTAGCCTTAGCCTAGGGGAGCCCTAGCCTGAAGCCTAGGGGTGCCCTAGCCTGAAGGCTAGGGGAGCCCTAGCCTTAGCCTAAGGGATCCCTAGCCTGAAGCCTAGGGGTGCCCTAGCAAGAAGGCTAGGGGAGCCCTGGCCTTAGCCTAGGGGAGCCTAAAGCCTAGGGGTGCCCTAGCCTGAAGGCTAGGGGAGCCCTAGCCTTAGCCTAGGGGAGCCTAAAGCCTAGGGGTGCCCTAGCCTGAAGGCTAGGGGAGCCCTAGCCTTAGCCTAGGGGAGCCTAAAGCCTAGGGGTGCCCTAGCCTGAAGGCTAGATAAGCCCTTGCCTTAGCCTAGGGGAGCCTAAAGCCTAGGGGTGCCCTAGCCTGAAGGCTAGGGGAGCCCTAGCCTTAGCCTAGGGGAGCCCTAGCCTAAAGCCTAGTGGTGCCCCAGCCTGAAGGCTAGGGGAGCCCTAGCCTTAGCCTAGGGGAGCCCTAGCCTAAAGCCTAGGGGTGCCCCATCATGAAGGCTAGGGGAGCCCTAGCCTTAGCCTAGGGGAGCCCTAGCATAAAGCCTAGGGGTGCCCCAGCCTGAAGGCTAGGGGAGCCCTAGCCTTAGCCTAGGGGAGCCCTAGCCTAAAGCCTAGGGGTGCCCCAGCCTGAAGGCTAGAGGAGCCCTAGCCTTAGCCTATGGGAGCCCTAGCCTAAAGCCTAGGGGTGCCCCAGCCTGAAGGCTAGGGGAGCCCTAGCCTTAGCCTAGGGGAGCCCTAGCCTAAAGCCTAGGGGTGCCCCAGCCTGAAGGCTAGGTGAGCCCTAGCCTTAGCCTAGGGGAGCCCTAGCCTAATGCCTAGGGGTGCCCCAACCTGAAGGCTAGGGGAGCCCTAGCCTTAGCCTAGGGGAGCCCTAGCCTAAAGCCTAGGGGTGCCCCAGCCTGAAGGCTAGGGGAGCCCTAGCCTTAGCCTAGGGGAGCCCTAGCCTAAAGCCTAGGGGTGCCCTAGCCTGAAGGCTAGGGGAGCCCTAGCCTTAGCCTAGGGGAGCCCTAGCCTAAAGCCTAGGGGTGCCCTAGCCTGAAGGCTAGGGGAGCCCTAGCCTTAGCCTAGGGGAGCCTAAAGCCTAGGGGTGCCCTAGCCTGAAGGCTAGGGGAGCCCTAGCCTTAGCCTAGGGGAGCCTAAAGCCTAGGGGTGCCCTAGCCTGAAGGCTAGGGGAGCCCTAGCCTTAGCCTAGGGGAGCCTAAAGCCTAGGGGTGCCCTAGCCTGAAGGCTAGGGGAGCCCTAGCCTTAGCAAGGGGAGCCTAAAGCCTAGGGGTGCCCTAGCCTGAAGGCTAGGGGAGCCCTAGCCTTAGCCTAGGGGAGCCCTAGCCTGAAGGCTAGGGGAGCCCCAGCCTGAAGGCTAGGGGAGCCCTAGCCTTAGCCTAGGGGAGCCCTAGCCTAAAGCCTAGGGGTGCCCCAGCCTGAAGGCTAGGGGAGCCCTAGCCTTAGCCTAGGGGAGCCCTAGCCTAATGCCTAGGGGTGCCCCAACCTGAAGGCTAGGGGAGCCCTAGCCTTAGCCTAGGGGAGCCCTAGCCTAAAGCCTAGGGGTGCCCTAGCCTGAAGGCTAGGGGAGCCCTAGCCTTAGCCTAGGGGAGCCCTAGCCTAAAGCCTAGGGGTGACCTAGCCTGAAGGCTAGGGGAGCCCTAGCCTTAGCCTAGGGGAGCCCTAGCCTAAAGCCTAGGGGTGCCCTAGCCTGAAGGCTAGGGTAGCCCTAGCCTTAGCCT
Organism: Tenrec ecaudatus; assembly: GCF_050624435.1. Taxonomy (NCBI): domain Eukaryota; kingdom Metazoa; phylum Chordata; class Mammalia; order Afrosoricida; family Tenrecidae; genus Tenrec; species Tenrec ecaudatus. Next base: position 304,901 of record NW_027458296.1, on the reverse strand, counting down.
AGGGGAGCCTAAAGCCTAGGGGTGCCCTAGCCTGAAGGCTAGATAAGCCCTTGCCTTAGCCTAGGGGAGCCTAAAGCCTAGGGGTGCCCTAGCCTGAAGGCTAGGGGAGCCCTAGCCTTAGCCTAGGGGAGCCCTAGCCTAAAGCCTAGGGGTGCCCCAGCCGAAAGGCTAGGGGAGCCCTAGCCTTAGCCTAGGGGAGCCCTAGCCTAAAGCCTAGGGGTGCCCTAGCCTGAAGGCGAGGGGAGCCCTAGCCTTAGCCTAGGGGAGCCTAAAGCCTAGGGGTGCCCTAGCCTGAAGGCTAGGGGAACCCTAGCCTTAGCCTAGGGGAGCCTAAAGCCTAGGGGTGCCCTAGTCTGAAGGCTAGGGGAGCCCTAGCCTTAGCCTAGGGGAGCCTAAAGCCTAGGGGTGCCCTAGCCTGAAGGCTAGGGGAGCCCTAGCCTTAGCCTAGGGGAGCCTAAAGCCTAGGGGTGCCCTAGCCTGAAGGCTAGGGGAGCCCTAGCCTTAGCCTCGGGGAGCCTAAAGCCTAGGGGTGCCCTAGCCTGAAGACTAGGGGAGCCCTAGCCTTAGCCTAGGGGAGCCCTAGCCTGAAGCCTAGGGGTGCCCTAGCCTTAAGGCTAGGGGTGCCCTAGCCTTAGCCTAGGGGAGCCCTAGCCTGAAGCCTAGGGGTGCCCTAGCCTGAAGGCTAGGGGAGCCCTAGCCTTAGCCTAGGGGAGCCCTAGCCTGAAGCCTAGGGGTGCCCTAGCCTGAAGGCTAGGGGAGCCCTAGCCTTAGCCTAAGGGATCCCTAGCCTGAAGCCTAGGGGTGCCCTAGCAAGAAGGCTAGGGGAGCCCTGGCCTTAGCCTAGGGGAGCCTAAAGCCTAGGGGTGCCCTAGCCTGAAGGCTAGGGGAGCCCTAGCCTTAGCCTAGGGGAGCCTAAAGCCTAGGGGTGCCCTAGCCTGAAGGCTAGGGGAGCCCTAGCCTTAGCCTAGGGGAGCCTAAAGCCTAGGGGTGCCCTAGCCTGAAGGCTAGATAAGCCCTTGCCTTAGCCTAGGGGAGCCTAAAGCCTAGGGGTGCCCTAGCCTGAAGGCTAGGGGAGCCCTAGCCTTAGCCTAGGGGAGCCCTAGCCTAAAGCCTAGGGGTGCCCCAGCCTGAAGGCTAGGGGAGCCCTAGCCTTAGCCTAGGGGAGCCCTAGCCTAAAGCCTAGGGGTGCCCCATCATGAAGGCTAGGGGAGCCCTAGCCTTAGCCTAGGGGAGCCCTAGCATAAAGCCTAGGGGTGCCCCAGCCTGAAGGCTAGGGGAGCCCTAGCCTTAGCCTAGGGGAGCCCTAGCCTAAAGCCTAGGGGTGCCCCAGCCTGAAGGCTAGAGGAGCCCTAGCCTTAGCCTATGGGAGCCCTAGCCTAAAGCCTAGGGGTGCCCCAGCCTGAAGGCTAGGGGAGCCCTAGCCTTAGCCTAGGGGAGCCCTAGCCTAAAGCCTAGGGGTGCCCCAGCCTGAAGGCTAGGTGAGCCCTAGCCTTAGCCTAGGGGAGCCCTAGCCTAATGCCTAGGGGTGCCCCAACCTGAAGGCTAGGGGAGCCCTAGCCTTAGCCTAGGGGAGCCCTAGCCTAAAGCCTAGGGGTGCCCCAGCCTGAAGGCTAGGGGAGCCCTAGCCTTAGCCTAGGGGAGCCCTAGCCTAAAGCCTAGGGGTGCCCTAGCCTGAAGGCTAGGGGAGCCCTAGCCTTAGCCTAGGGGAGCCCTAGCCTAAAGCCTAGGGGTGCCCTAGCCTGAAGGCTAGGGGAGCCCTAGCCTTAGCCTAGGGGAGCCTAAAGCCTAGGGGTGCCCTAGCCTGAAGGCTAGGGGAGCCCTAGCCTTAGCCTAGGGGAGCCTAAAGCCTAGGGGTGCCCTAGCCTGAAGGCTAGGGGAGCCCTAGCCTTAGCCTAGGGGAGCCTAAAGCCTAGGGGTGCCCTAGCCTGAAGGCTAGGGGAGCCCTAGCCTTAGCCTAGGGGAGCCTAAAGCCTAGGGGTGCCCTAGCCTGAAGGCTAGGGGAGCCCTAGCCTTAGCAAGGGGAGCCTAAAGCCTAGGGGTGCCCTAGCCTGAAGGCTAGGGGAGCCCTAGCCTTAGCCTAGGGGAGCCCTAGCCTAAAGCCTAGGGGTGCCCTAGCCTGAAGGCTAGGGGAGCCCTAGCCTTAGCCTAGGGGAGCCCTAGCCTAAAGCCTAGGGGTGCCCTAGCCTGAAGGCTAGGGGAGCCCTAGCCTTAGCCTAGGGGAGCCCTAGCCTAAAGCCTAGGGGTGCCCTAGCCTGAAGGCTAGGGGAGCCCTAGCCTTAGCCTAGGGGAGCCCTAGCCTAAAGCCTAGGGGTGCCCTAGCCTGAAGGCTAGGGGAGCCCTAGCCTTAGCCTTGGGGAGCCCTAGCCTACAGCCTAGGGGTGCCCTAGCCTGAAGGCTTGGGGAGCCCTAGCCTTAGCCTAGGGAAGCCCTAGCCTACAGCCTAGGGGTGCCCTAGCCTGAAGGCTAGGGGAGCCCTAGCCTTAGCCTAGGGGAGCCCTAGCCTACAGCCTAGGGGTGCCCTAGCCTGAAGGCTAGGGGAGCCCTAGCCTTAGCCTAGGGGAGCCCTAGCCTACAGCCTAGGGGTGCCCTAGCCTTAGCCTAGGGGAGCCCTAGCCTACAGCCTAGGGGTGCCCTAGCCTGAAGGCTAGGGGAGCCCTAGCCTTAGCCTAGGGGAGCCCTAGCCTACAGCCTAGGGGTGCCCTAGCCTGAAGGCTAGGGGAGCCCTAGCCTTAGCCTAGGGGAGCCCTAGCCTACAGCCTAGGGGTGCCCTAGCCTGAAGGCTAGGGGAGCCCTAGCCTTAGCCTAGGGGAGCCCTAGCCTACAGCCTAGGGGTGCCCTAGCCTGAAGGCTAGGGGAGCCCTAGCCTTAGCCTAGGGGAGCCCTAGCCTACAGCCTAGGGGTGACCTAGCCTGAAGGCTAGGGGAGCCCTAGCCTTAGCCTAGGGGAGCCCTAGCCTACAGCCTAGGGGTGCCCTAGCCTGAAGGCTAGGGGAGCCCTAGCCTTAGCCTAGGGGAGCCCTAGCCTACAGCCTAGGGGTGCCCTAGCCTGAAGGCTAGGGAGCCCTAGCCTTAGCCTTGGGGAGCCCTAGCCTAAAGCCAAGGGGTGCCCTAGCCTGAAGGCTGGGGGAGCCCTAGCGTTAGCCTAGGGGAGCCTAAAGACTAGGGGTGCCCTAGCCTGAAGGCTAGGGGAGCCCTAGCCTTAGCCTAGGGGAGCCTAAAGCCTATGGGTGCCCTAGCCTGAAGGCTAGGGGAGCCCTAGCCTTAGCCTAGGGGAGCCTAAAGCCTAGGGGTGCCCTAGCCTGAAGGCTAGGGGAGCCCTAGCCTTAGCCTAGGGGAGCCCTAGCCTAAAGCCTAGGGGTGCCCTAGCCTGAAGGCTAGGGGAGCCCTAGCCTTAGCCTAGGGGAGCCCTAGCCTAAAGCCTAGGGGTGACCTAGCCTGAAGGCTAGGGGAGCCCTAGCCTTAGCCTAGGGGAGCCTAAAGCCTAGGGGTGCCCTAGCCTGAAGGCGAGGGGAGCCCTAGCCTTAGCCTAGGGGAGCCTAAAGCCTAGGGGTGCCTAGCCTGAAGGCTAGGGGAACCCTAGAATTAGCCTTGGGGAGCCTAAAGCCTAGGGGTGCCCTAGCCTGAAGGCTACGGGAGCCCCAGCCTTAGCCTAGGGGAGCCTAAAGCCTAGGGGTGCCCTAGCATGAAGGCTAGGGGTGCCCTAGCCTTAGCCTAGGGGAGCCTAAAGCCTAGGGGTGCCCTAGCCTGAAGGCTAGGGGAGCCCTAGCCTTAGCCTAGGGGAGCCTAAAGCCTAGGGGTGCCCTAGCCTGAAGACTAGGGGAGCCCTAGCCTTAGCCTAGGGGAGCCCTAGCCTGAAGCCTAGGGGTGCCCTAGCCTGAAGGCTAGGGGAGCCCTAGCCATAGCCTAGGGGAGCCCTAGCCTGAAGCCTAGGGGTGCCCAAGCCTGAAGGCTAGGGGAGCCCTAGCCTTAGCCTAGGGGTGCCCTAGCCTGAAGGCTTGGGGAGCCCTAGCCTTAGCCTAGGGGAGCCCTAGCCTGAAGCCTAGGGGTGCCCTAGCCTGAAGGCTAGTTGAGCCCTAGCCTTAGCCTAGGGGAGCCCTAGCCTGAGGCCTAGGGGTGCCCTAGCCTGAAGGCTAGGGGAGCCCTAGCCTTAGCCTAGGGGAGCCCTAGCCTGAGGCCTAGGGGTGCCCTAGCCTGAAGGCTAGGGGAGCCCTAGCCTTAGCCTAGGGGAGCCCTAGCCTGAAGCCTAGGGGTGCCCTAGCCTGAAGGCTAGGGGAGCCCTGGCCTTAGCCTAGGGGAGCCCTAGCCTAAAGCCTAGGGGTGCCCTAACCTGAAGGCTAGGGGAGCCCTAGCCTTAACCTAGGGGAGCCTAAAGCCTAGGGGTGCCCTAGCCTGAAGGCTAGGGGAGCCCTAGCCTTAGCCTAGGGGAGCCTAAAGCCTAGGGGTGCCCTAGCCTGAAGGCTAGGGGAGCCCTAGCCTTAGCCTAGGGGAGCCTAAAGCCTAGGGGTGCCCTAGCCTGAAGGCTAGGGGAGCCCTAGCCTTAGCCTAGGGGAGCCCTAGCCTAAAGCCTAGGGGTGCCCCAGACTGAAGGCTAGGGGATCCCTAGCCTTAGCCTAGGGGAGCCCTAGCCTAAAGCCTAGGGGTGCCCCAGCCTGAAGGCTAGGGGATCCCTAGCCTTAGCCTAGGAGAGCCCTAGCCTAAAGCCTAGGGGTGCCCCAGCCTGAAGGCTAGGGGAGCCCTAGCCTTAGCCTAGGGGAGCCCTAGCCTAAAGCCTAGGGGTGCCCCAGCCTGAAGGCTAGGGGAGCCCTAGCCTTAGCCTAGGGGAGCCCTAGCCTAAAGCCTAGGGGTGCCCCAGCCTGAAGGCTAGGGGAGCCCTAGCCTTAGCCTAGGGGAGCCCTAGCCTAA